>NC_142009.1:1688700-1871200 GCF_049901735.1 Notechis scutatus
TTTGTCTGGGATGGTATATAGGCTCTTCTGCTTGATTAGGGGGCTGGACTAGAAGACCTCCAAGGACCCTTCCAGCTCTGTTCCGATTGATCGGTTGATTCCTGCTTTCCTATCCTTGCATTTTGACCGGGAAAAGAGAGAGTAGTGTGACCTAGCAGAGGAAGAAGAGGGAAGACTAGGGCAAGCCAGGAATTCTCCAAATTGGTGGGACTGTCACTCGTGTGCCACAGCTGGGGGGGGGGTCGAAGGGAGATGCATTCCAGCTCAGTCACCCTCTTTGAACATCTGGACACAGCCGGCTGGGCACGGAAAGCCAGCAGCCCCCTCCCCCCATGTCTGCCTCACTTTGGAGAGATCGTGCCCAGATGTTCTTAAGGCCAAGAGACCCTCCCTGCTTAGCCAAGGCGGCAGCCAAGATCCTCCCACCACCGCCAAGGGGAGGGGCCAGCAGGATGGATGGAGACAGCCCCCCCCATGCCATCAGAGGCCCCTGCAACCCTCCCGACCCTGGAGAGCCCTTAAGACCCCTTAATCTCCCAACAAAAAGGAGAATCGGGGTTGAAAGGGGAGTGGGTTTTGTCCGTCTTGAGCTCCCTGGTTTTCTGGCAGGCGTTTCGTTTCATGACCCAACTTTGATGATGTAGCAAGTTTTGGATCTTTGAAATCATCTGCAAGGAAACCACCCAACTCGGAGAGCACCATGGGCCACACAGTCCCCCCACTTCCTTCCCCCTCTCTGCACCCCTCCCCTTCTACAGTCATGACTTCCCTAGTTGGGTCCAGGAAAGGTCTGCCAAAAAAAACACCCACCCACTCAAGATAACAGATCACCAAAATTGGAAGGGACCTTGTAGGCCAGGGGCCTCCAACCTTGGCAACTTTAAGCCTGGAGGACTTCAACTCCCAGAATTCCCCAGCCAGCTGGCTGGGGAATTCTGGGAGTTGAAGTCCTCCAGGCTTAAAGTTGCCAAGGTTGGAGGCCCCTGTTGTGGGCCATCTAGTCCAATCCCCCGCCCAAGTGGGAGACCCTACACCATTTCTGACCAATGGGCAGTCCAGTCTCTTCTTGGAAGCCTCAATCAGGATTCAATCCTGGTTAATAATTCCACCCATTAACAAATGGTAAGCCATGTTCGGGTCTCCAACAAGAATTCTTAAATAATAATAGTGATCATGTCACTGTAATGTAATAATAATAGTGTCTATTAAAGAAAAATGTATAATAAAATGTTGTTTTTTTTAAATAATAAAACTGCCCAGCTCAGAGGCCACCAATCAGGGAGCCCCCCCCCCACCTCCAACGCCTTAATTTCCCAAATTAAGCCCGGCCGGGTCTGCCTTCGCCCCGTCTGGGAGCTGCGATGCGCAGTTGCACCAGAGCCAGCCGGTTTCCAAGTCATACATTTGGGGGAAGCAGCAGGAGCGCCTTTAAGGATACTTGACCCCCGCACCCCCAGCCCACCGGCGGCAGGAGGAAGGGGCTGCCCAGACGGAGCTTTCGGGGTTCCCGGGACCGGCGGGGCGGGCAGGAGCGAAGCCCCTGCGGGAGGGAGACCCTCCCCGCGCCCCTCCCTGCAAAGGGCCCGTTGGCGGGGCGGGGAGGGCAACGCAAAGCGCAGCAGCCGCGCCCGGTCCGCAGCTCCCGGGGACGCGACGGTGCCGGAGTCCGAGGGCAAGACGGACCCTCGGAGGAGCGGCGGCGGGGAGGGTCTCAAGGAAGGCCCGGCGCTCGTGGGACCCCTCCAGCGCTCCGGGGAGGGCTCGCCAACCGGGTCGCCGTCTTACCGGTCGAGGCTGCTTTCTCCGTCCGTCGTCGGGGCTGCCTCGGCGGCTTGTGCGGCGCCGGTTCTCGCGCGGGGCTGTAAAGGCGCTGCCGGTGCCGCAGAGCTACGTGACGGAGGGGGGGGGGAAGGGAGGGGCCAGACGGCGGCCAGACCTCCCCCCCCCCCGCTAGGAAGGCAGCGGCCGCTCCGGGGCTGGAAGCCCCCGCGAGGACCCCTCCTCGCCTTTCCCGGCTCCCAGGCCCGTCCGACGCCGCAGGGGCGCAGCCACCTCCACCCCCAAGAGCGCCCCTGGACGGGCTCCGAGGGGAGGGCGCCTCTGAGCGCGTGCAGAGGGCCTCCCCGCCCAAGGGCTCGCCCCTTCCACACTTGGGCTGAACGAGGCCGCCGCCGCCCTGCCTGGCGTCGAGCCCCTCCGCCCCTCTTCTGAGTGGGGGAGTCCCGGGGTCGCCCCGAGACCTGTAGCCCGGGGGCTGCCCTGGAGAGACGGGGGCCGGCGATGGGAGCGCATCCCCCTGCACGGGGAGGGTTAAAAGGGGCTGGAACGGACGCCATCCGGTGGGGAAGCCAGGGATGCATTCCTGCCCTGGCTAGTGGGGTGGGCTAGATTCTCTCTAAAGTCCCCTTCCTTCCGCCGGGCTCCTTTGCGCTGGACCCCAAAGGCGCCCAACCCGTGGTTGGCGGGAGGGGGTGGTGAGGCTCAGCGCCGAGGCTGGGGCTGCAAGTCCGAAGCCCCCTTGCGCTCCCTCCTGGTCAGGCAGCCGAGGGAAGGGGGGACAGGGCGGGGGGGCTTGTGCTAGGATGGAACTGCGGCTCCCGGTCCAACTGGCGCCTTTGCAGCTTTTGTGTGTCTCTTTGTGCTCTGCTGGCCATCAAAAGGCAGGAAGGGAACTTGCCCTGCGGCTGTGGCACCAGCGAGGCCATCAACAACAGCAGGAGGGGGGGGGACACGTGATGCCCATAAGCCCCCCCCTCCACCGGGAGTGCCCAGACCAGGGCATAAGCAGAGGCTTTGCCCCGTGCACCGGCTGCCACCCTTCCTGCAGAAGCTGCCCCTGGCCAGGGCGCCCCTTGCCCTTCTCAACACCTGCCCAGGTGAGCGGGCGCCCAGCACCAGCAGTTAGTGCCATGCTGCAGTTGTGGCTGATGCCCAGGTCCCCCACCTCTGCGGCGGGCACTGCCCAGTTGCTCCTGGGCATCATTCAGACTGCTGGTGGGGGCACCCGTCTAATGCAGGGTCACCTGTCTGAGAAGGGGGCCCATCAGGTGTATTTGCCTGGTTGGGCCAATCCTTAAACCTCTCTCCAAGAGATGGGGGGGGCTTTTCCCCCTACACCAAAGATGCCAGTCTAATTTGCTTCCAAGTTCCCCCGAAGGCCTTGAAAACAGAACTCTGCCCAAGGGGGGGTTGAGGGCTGGCCTCCCTTCCTGCAGAATTACGTCCCCTGGAGATTTTTTATTGATAAAACATTGATTTAGTTTTAGGGGTGTGTCTGACTGCAATGTGCCTCGACTGAATGACCTCAGCGGAGCCCAAAACGTCCGTTGCTTTGCAAGACAGTTAAGTAAGTTTTGCCCTATTTTACAACCTGATGTCTACTTGTAAAACATTCCTATGCTTGTTTCCAAGTTGGCATAAGAAAGAGGAGGGAGGGGAGGGACTGGAGAAGCACACGGCCAATTAATTCCAACTTTAACTTGAAAAAGATTGCAACGGAAGCTTTTGCCCTGAAAAAACTTTTCATTGGAGAACGTGATAGATGACACCTAGCCCGTGTGTTTAATTGGAGAAGTTGATTTATGGCACACACCCAGGGGGAGGGGGAAGCCAGGTCACAGGTGAGTGTCATTACCTGTGCCAGAACCGGCTTCACGCAGGCCAGGCCAGCATGTCGCTCCTAATGAATCCTTTGAAGTTTTTTGAAGTTTGGCTCATGATTTAATTAAGGCAAACCCTGGAATCCTGGCACCTGTCTTGCCACAGCCGTTAAGTGAATCATGCGGTTGTTCAGTGAACCTGGCTTCCCCATTGCTGGGCAGAGGGTCACAAAAGAGGATCAGGTGACCTCAGGACACGGCAACCGTCACATGGGCACTCCAGGTGCCGAGGGGCTGAATTTTGATCAGGTGTGTGTGTGTTGCTGCAACAGTTGTATGAAAACCAGCCCAAAATCAGTTTTTTTTCAGTGCCGTTGTAACTTCCACTAAACAAATGGTTATAAGTTGAGGACTACCTGTATAACCTGCCACAAGTCTTGGGGAATTCAGCAGACACACGTAGTGTGTCAACTCATAAAATATTTCTCTGGCCTTTTTAGAGTGGCCATAACAGAAAGGGGGAGCAGTGGGGCAGCTTGCAAACTGAAAGCGCATTCCATCCATGTTTTTTCAAAGATAGTAACTAACTAGGCAAAATTCTAATTGGAGAGCATGATGGATGACTCTGGGCTGTGGATGATTGGAGAATATGAATTATGACACACCCAGGGGGTGGGGGGAAAACCACGGTCAAGGGTGACAATGAATGATGCGTCTCAGAATCGGCTGCACCCAGGCAGGGCCGGACAGTTTAACTCCCCATAAATCCTTTTGAAGTTTTGGAAGTTTGGCTTGAGACTCGTGATTTAAATGGGGCCCAGACAGGTAGTCCTCGACTTCCAACTGTGATTCTGCCCAAAATTTATGCCGAGAACTTAGTTAAATGAGTTTTGACCCATTTTACGACGTAACCTGCCACAGTTGTTAAGCGAATCACTGAACATAGGTCAGTGGTTAAGTCAGGGAACACGGTTATTAAGCCGATCTGGTCTCCCCATTGACGCTGCAACCGTCATAAATGAGAGTCCGTTGTCAAGCACCTGAATATAAATCACGCGATGGTGGACGGATGCTGCAACGGTCATAAGGGCGATGAACGGTCATAAGTCATTTTTTTTCAGGGCCATTGTAACTTTGGTCACTAAGTTAACCCGCTTAAAGTCGAGGACCGCCTGCATTTGGCTCCAAACCGCAGAAGCAGCTCTTCGTGCATTAAACCTGGGATCAAACTTTGCACTTGGATCCCTGTCCCAAGAAGCCTGATTGGAGTAGGGCAGGGGTCTCCCACCTTGGCCCCCTTTAAGACTTGTGGACTTCAACTCCCAGAATTCTCCAGCCAGCTTTGCTTAAAGGGGCCAAGGTTGGAGATGACTGCGGAATTCTGGGAGGGGAAGTCCACCAGTCCAAAAAGGGCCAGCGTTGGCCACCTGTTTTAGGCAAACCCCTGGGCACCTCTGCTCAGTGTTTACAAGCAGTTGTATGCCAACCCAGAGTAGGGAAACAGCCAATGCAGGAGGGGCCTGGAGGTGGCAGGAAAGGGGGGTCTCCTCACATGGGCTTGGATGCGGCCTACAATTGGCCCAAATTGTTGGAGAGAGGAAGGAGGGGGCGGGGGGGGGAAAGGAGAGAATAAATCTGATTTTTACTAAGGTTGGGTGGGAAATAAAAGCTTCTATCACTCGTGCCAGTTGCGAAGTCCGGCCCAGCCAAAGCAGCAGGGGGCTGGCCTCGTGCCCAGGAGGAGGGGAGGGGGCTCCTCTGGCCAGCAGACCCCCTCAAGGCAGCTGCCAAAGCCCCTGTCCCCCCCTCTGGGGAGGGGGCCCAGACCCCACCACTCAGGGGCAGAAAGCGGCAGAAAGCGGCAGCCGGAAGGGGTCCCAAGTAAAGCCAGGCCACTCGGCCTCCCACCCACCCAGCGGAGAGAAGTGGGGGGGGGCATCAGAGCATGCCAAGGGAGAGATGGAGGCCAAGGGAAAAAGTCGGGGAGGGGGACAGGCAGCTGGGTTTGTAAACCCCACCCCCTTTGAAAGAAGGAAACTGGTCGATGCCCTAAGGGAGAGACCCCTCACCCACCCCACTTAAAGTGCCAGCCAATGAAAGGGCATCCGGGGGCTTCTTAGGCTGCGGACAGCAGGGGGGGGCTGTGCTATTTCCCCAAATAGCAAATAGCTGTGATTCCACCCCCACCGGCCCCAGAAACCCCTCTGCAGCCCCCACCCACAAGCTGCCTTCCCTTTTCCCAGGTGTGGGAAGTGTATCTATTTTGTGACTCAAAACTCAAGATGAAAAAGGGAGGTTTTCCTTTTGAAGTGAGAAAAGGCAGTACCAAGCACTGATGAGAACTGATCTTGGAATGCTTTTGAAGTGCTGGGAACTATCACACATTTTGGAATGCTTTTGAAATGCCAGATACCGGATAAAGAAGTGGCTGTTACGAGCTAGGTACCATGAAAGATAATAAAATGTAACTTGTATCCTGAAAGATAGATTGTAAATCAAGCCATTTGTATACTGGGGGGTAGTAGGGGGTAGTTTTGGGTATAAGAGTAGAGCCTTTAAGCTTTGCCTTTCGTTCCTCCCACCTGCCAGGGCAGGAACCCGTTTCTGCAGAAATGCTACAATAAAGCCTTTTTCCTTGGATCAACTTTGAATCCTGGTGGTTTTTCTTAGCCACAATCTCACACAGGCAAGACTCTGGGCTGTGGCCCCTCGCCTCCCCCGCTTCCCCAATCTCTTTCTTAGAACATCCTGGTTGCAAGGAAGGCTGGGTTAGTCTGACCAGGGGGGAGGAGGGGAAGGGGGTCTTTTAGCCCCGACTAAACGGGGCCCCTAAAATCAGGGGTCTCCAAACGTGGTCGGTGTGTGTGTGTGTGTACTTCAACTCCCAGACTCCTTCAGCCAGCTATGCTCGATGTGGCCCCCCTTGGAGACCCCTGCCCCAAAGGGAGCGTCCAAAGGGAGCGTCCAAAGGGAGCCAAACCAGAGCATTTCTCATTTTCTCCCCTGTGATGCTGTTAAAGGCTCCAGAGATGGGATGCGTGGGGTGGGCAGCCTCTGGCCCCCAAAGGGGCGGGGTAGGGTGGATAGGATGGGGTGGACACACATCGTTTCCCACGGCCCTAACGGTCTCTGGAGCTTCTCTGGCCAAGCAGGGAGCCAGGACTGAGCAAAACAGGGGGTGAATTCTAGCAAATAAGCTTCTAAGGTCCCCAACCTTGGCCCCACTTTAAGACCGGTGGACTTCAACTCCCAGAATTCCCCAGTCAGCATAGCATAGGGACCTTGGAGGTCCATTAGTCCAGCCCCCTCCTCAAGCAGGAGATCCTGTGCGTAGCTGGCTGGGGAATTCTGGGAGTTGAAATCCACCGGTCTTAAAGTGGGGCCAAGGTTGGGGACCCCTGGTTTAGCCGAGGACGTCACCGCTGGAAGCAGAGAGACAAACTGCCCAAGCCTTACAAACAAAGCAGTATTTACAACAAAGGTGAACAAACTCTCGCTCTTCAGTCAAGCAAATCACAAAGGCGCTGGATCTCAGCGAGGCTGGACACTTCAGCCGGCAACGTGGAGAGGGCCTGGAGAGGAAACAGGAGAGCTACATTCAGGCCACTGGGCTCCGGCCTGCAACAACCATGTGAGAAACAGAAGAGGGGGAGGGAGTGGGGTGTGGGGGAACACCCTTCTCTCCGGGGGTCTTGAACCCAGGGCTGACAGCAGGACGGTTTCTGGTCAGGCTGGCCGGCCAGGCGTTTTGGGCTCGGAAAGCTGCCAGTTTGGCTGAAGGTCGTGGCAGCCGTTCCCTTAGCCAGCAGGTGGAAGAGAGCGTATGAATCTCAGAAAGTAAGAATTGGAAGGGACTGTGGAGGTCATCTAGACCAGAGGTTGCCAACAGCGGTCCGTGGCCCACTGGTGGGCCGTGAGAAAATTTTGGTGGGCCGCAGAGAAATCTCACCCCCAGAGTACCCTCCCCCCAAAGCAATTAATCCAGGCTGCGCAGAAACACAAGGCTGCACTGCCCACATGGCCCGCGGGAACCCTCCCCGCCCACTCACTCCTTACCCTGCAAACTTGCCTGCTAACTTGCTATTTTTCCTCCCCCCCTTCGACCATCAGCTGTTCTGCTGTGCCAGATTTAGCTTAGCTAGGAAGCAGGAAATGGTGGGATTTCTTGCTTTCCAGCTAGTCTTTAGATCTTCAGCTCTGCTTTTAAGCACAGCCGAATCTCCCTTAGGACTGAAGGTTCTGTTATTCAGTGCAGACTCACGGCAAGCAAATCTTATGTGACAGACTCAGGTAGCCAATGGAAGATAGATAGATCTCTGAATGAATCTGTGATTCTGGGAGCAACTCAGCCTGCCTGCCTGCTTGGCCTGATTTTGGGTAAAAGCTGCTCTTTTTTAAATAAAAAATTCAATATTTATATAAATATTTATAATATTTACATACAAGCCATGCCCAGCCAGTCACATGACCACCAAGCCACACCCACAAATTAGGCCAAACCCACAGAACCAGCTAGCAGTCCCTGGGATTTAAAATTATTTGGAGTTTGGGCGTCCCTGAGGTCCAAAAGGTTGGCAACCCCTGGTCTAGACCTCCTGTTCCTATCCCCAAATGGTGGCCATCCAGCTGCTGTTTAAATCTTGCCCCCCCACAACAGTCACTATGATTCTGGGCAGAATCGTCTATTTGAGGGGTCTCCAAGCTTGGAGATATTTGAGGGATATCCAACCGTGGCCACTTTTGAGACTTGTGGACTTCAACTCCCAGAATTCCCCAGCCAGCTATGAAGCAGGGAGGACTGTGGGGTCCCTGATGCTCTCTGAGCTGGGTGGTTTCTTCAAACATTTCGTGGTAACATCATCAGTGCTAGAAAGTGGCGTTTGCAGGAGGAGGTGGAGGAGAGCTGCGTGGTTTCCTTGCAGTTTCATGACCCAACTAGGGAACATCATCAGTTGTAGAAGGGAGTGGGGTTTGCAGAGAGGAGAGGAGGAGGAGGAAGAGAAGAGGAGGAGAAAGAAGAAAGAGGAGAAGAGAAGAAAGAAAGAGAAGAGAAGAAGAAGAAGAAGAAGAAGAGGAGGAGGAGGAGGAGGAGGAGGAGGAGGAGGAGGAAGGGAAGGAAGGAGGAAGGAGGAAGGAGAAGAGGAAGAAGAAGAAAGAAGAAGAAAGAAGAAAGAAGAAGAAAGAAGAAGAAGAAAGAAAGAAGAGAAGAAGAAGAAGAAGAAGAAGAAAGAAGAAGAAGAAGAAGAAGAAGAAGAAGAAGAAGAAGAAGAAGAAGAAGAGAGAAAGGACTGTGGGTCCTTGGGGCTCTCTGAGCTTTGGTCGTTTACTTGCAGACGTTTCATGACCCAACTAGGGAACATCATCAGTGCTAGAAGAGAGTGGCGTTTGCAGAGTGAGAGGCCTTAAAGCATGCTGGCTGGGGAATTCTGGGAGTTGAAGTCCACAACTCTCAAAAGTGGCCACGGTTGGATATCCCTGCCCTACATGGAGCTTTTAATTTACTGGGTAGGTGCCAACTCCGCTCAAAACAAGAGGACTAGCCCCTTAGGCGTCCCAATGGATTGGAACCCGGGCTAGAGACCTCAACATTTGTCCCCAAACCAATTGCTCCTTCCGGCCCTTCTCGGAATAAAACCAGGGTCAGGCTGCTGCTCGGCTGGATGTCCGCCTGCCCCCAGGACACTCACCTGCTTCAGGTCCGCCTCCACCTTTTGCTGGCGCTGCAGCCGGTGCTGGGCCTGGCACAGCCGCTCCTCCAGGCCCCTCACCTGTGGGCACAACCCCCAGAGGGGGCAGTCAGGGCGGGAGCCGAAGGTTGGCCCAGAGGTGGGGGGGGGGGACCCCAGGCCACACTTACCTGCTTCACGTGGCCGGTCAGGACCTTTGTGTGCTCGTTGTCTTTCTGCAGAAGCAGCTCCCTTAATTTCCCAACCTGTGGGGGGGGGGAGGGGTGAGAAGCGGCCGTGAGCCTGGAGAGAGGGGGCACCTGGGCATGCGCAGAGTGCCCGCTCTGCTCCGCGAGCCTGGAAGGACTTGTGGTTGGTACTGACCGCGATTTAGCAGGCGGTCAAGCTGTTTGCACAGGAAAGAGATTCCACGTTGGCAGAATTTATAGCATTTGTTCAATGACCGTCTGAAGCAGCGGCCTCCAAACTTGGCCCCTTTAAGACGGGTGGACTTCAGCTCTGCTGGCTGGAGAATTCTGGGAGTTGAAGTCCACCCGTCTTAAAAGGGGCCAAGTTTGGGGACCCCTGAAGTTACAATGGCACCAAAGAAACTTACGACCCGTTTTCACACATACGGCCTTTGTCGCACCCCGTGGACATGAGGTCAAAATTCGAATGCTGGGCACCTGGCCTGAATTGATGACGCTTGCGGTGTCCCAGGGCAGGGTGTCAACACAAATGGAAGCCCCAAATTTCGGTTCCTAAGCGAGGCGGTTGTTTCGCTGTCACGACCTTTCTTGCCACCGTTGCTCAGTGAATCCCCTAACTTAGTCACAGGGTCGTTCAGTGAATCTGGCTTTTGTATTCATTTTATCTGCTTGTCAGAAGGTCGCTAAACGTGACTCCGGGACACTGCAACCGTCGTAAATGTGAGTTACTTGCCAAGTGTCCGAATGCTTCAACGTGCAAAACGGTCGTCAGTCACTTTTTTTCAGTGCTGCAAGTCGAGACAATCTGTAGTAGTTCAAGCATCTCGTTCTAGTGTTGTGGTTCGCCGGCAGCAGGTGAGGACGGCTGAGGTCTCAGAGGGCGAGGACTCAGGTGAGGGGCCTGCGTGTGAGGCAGGGATGGGGCCAGGACCCTCAGGGGGTGGAGTGCTGCCTTCGGAGGTTGTGGAGGCTGGCAGCAGTGAGGAAGAGGACCATGAGGAGCCTGTGCGCATGCACACAGGGCTGCTCGAAGGAAAGAGAAGCTGCAGCAGCACGGGCAACTCGGGAGTAAGGCTGCAAGGTGATGGCCCCTCCCTTAAGAGATAAAAGCCAGCTGAGAATCGGGAGTTCTGTGCAGGAAGCAAAGAAGTTTTTGCACTCAAGTCTTGTGGACGTTCGGACTCTCTTAGTTTGCCTTTGGAAACTCTTTGAAATGCCTCTTGGCAACTTTATCTCATGTTCTTGGCAGCCTTGCACCCCCTTGGCAAGGCTCGTTCTCATCAGAGACAATGAGTTTGAAACAGCCTTTGAACCAGGAAGGAACGGAATTCGTAAAGAATCCTTAGAAGGTTTTGCTGTTACCTCTGTTTCGTGTTTGTTTCCTTGGAACCAGGTTCGGGTCAGAACATCTAGATAAGAGATTCCAGGCCAGAGGTGGGCAGGTATGTCCCCCTTAGGACCTGTGGACTTCAACTCCCAGAAGGCTGGCTGAGGAATTCTGGGAGTTGAAGTCCACAGCCATAGGGTAGGAGATGACCAGGCTGAGCCCAATGGAGGGGGGGTCATAATTTCTAAGGTATTAAGATTTAGAAACTGACCAGCAGTGAGTAGCTGCACGATGCTGTGAAGCTGATGTAAGTCTGGCTGATGTAACAAGAGTGATCCAGCAGAGTATATGGGTATTTCCCTTTAAGGCTGGAGAGTAAAGATCCCCTTTAAGAGGTGGTGCATAGATAAAAGGCAGCCATTAGAGGGTGGGGTTCTCTTTCCTTGGGGCCAGTGCTCAGGGCAGAAGTTCTCTGTGTGTTAGGAAGAAGAAAAGTTCACTTGTAAAGGTATTTTGCCTACCACGTGTACATTGTCTGTATATACCTGTCATATATTAAGCCACTGTTAATGTCTAAGTCTCCGTGTGCTGTGTGTTGCTCCTGGGTTGTCTCCTAGAGCAGGGGTCCCCAACCACCGGGCATAGACGGGCCGGTCCCAGTCCGTGGATCACTGTACCGGGCCGCAAAAGAAAATAAAATTTTAAAAAATGGCGGCTTTCTTCGCCTTCGGTGAATGCTGCTGGGATCAGGGATCAAGGACACAAATGAGAAAGGGGAGGGAGGAAGCAACCAAAGCCTGTCCTGCTCTCCGGCTCAGTGGCTTCGGTTTCCTCCGCCTCGTTCCTCTCTCAGTCGCTCTCTCGCTCCTCCACCAGCCCAGGAAGAAACTGCTTCAAAAGCCGGCAGGGTGGCTTTTCCTGTCGGCGCAGCTCCTCCAGCGCCCGTTCACCCCCACCCCCCGCCGGCGCGTTCAGTCCAGTGCTCCGTTCTGCCTGCCTGCCTCCCGCCGTTTCTGGTTGTTTGGGAGCAGCTTTGGCTGAGAATAATAACTATTCGCCTCTTTTTATCAGCGAAGCTGCTCCCAAACAACCAGAAGCGAGGCACAGGCAGGCAGGCAGGCAAGCAAAACTGAAAGCACTGGATTGAACCTGCGCCAGCGGCAAATGGGGTGAGCGGCGCTTGGGAGCTGCGGCGACAGGAAAAGCCACCCTGCCGGCTTCTTTGCTTCCTGGGCTGGTGGAGGAGAAAGCGACTGAGAGAGAAGGCGAACACCTGAGGAGGAGGGAGACACCTGAGGGATGGGGCTGAGAGAAGGCAGGGCCGAGGCCGTGGGCCGCCGCCACCCAGCGCTCAGTTTTGGCGCTCCTCAGCCCGGCGCAGTTCCTGAATCTGCAGCTGAAACCCTCCGTTTTAAATGTCCCAATAGAAGAGAATATCTGTCGCTCAGGGTTGCAATGAGGAGGCCTTGGCGCTCCTGAACTTGGTGGTTTGCTGGCAGGCGTTTTATTACCCGACTAGGTAACAACATCAGATGTAACCTGGTCAGGTAATGGCGTCTGCCAGCAAACTCCTGGCTCGAGACTCCCCGCCCCGGTCCTTGAAAAAGTGTTTCTGCTTGAAACTGGTCCCTGGTACAAAAAGGTTGGGGACCACTGTCCTAGAGGTAGTCACGCCGCCAAATAATTCTCGAGTCCCTCCGTGCCCGCAAGAGATCTAAGTCCAGCCCAACTTGAATGCCTTTCTTATCTTCCGCTCACTTGCCTCGACTGTTAGTTGGCCAGATTCTTGTAGGGAGCTTAAGCGGGCGATCCGTTTTGATAAGCATCTGATACTGCCTGGACCTCTTGATTCGCCTGGCACCCACCTGTGTTCCAGACAGGAGGGCACCCCGAGAACCTAAGCCCCAGAGCAAGGGTCCCCAGAGCCAGGACCGGTGCAACCCGCCCCCCCTCCCCCAACCCTTAGCACCTCCTGCCGCAGCCAGATCTTCTCCTGGGCGTCGGGGCGTTGGCTCCCACTCATTTCCTCCCAGAGAGTGGTGGCGGCCGTCTCGGACTTCTGGAGCTCCAGCTTCAGCTGGGCCACCTCCTCCCGCAGGGTCTGGGGGAGAGGGGAGAAAGGCCGGTTGGTCGCTGGCGTGGCAGGGCAGGGAGCCCGATAACCCAAGCTGCCCCCCCCCCCCAGTCACGTACCGCCAGTTCCCTCTTCTGATCGCTCAGCTGGCACTGCTCCCCCTCCTGTTGGCGCAGCAGCTCCTGCAGCTCCCTCTCGCTCTGGGGGTGGGGAGAAAGGGGTGGGGGGTCTTTGGGGCAGCCGAAGCCTGCCCAACCTTTGTGTGGCTGGGGGGCCACGACAAGCAGGCCCCAACTGCCCCCCTTCCAAGGGCTGAAGACGGAGTGCGCCAGGATGCAGGTGGCCTGGCTAGATGACCTCTGGAGGCCTCTCTGAGAATCCCAGCTGGGAAGGGCCCTGCTAAACCCCCCCCCCCAAGACTGCATTCTATTGAAATACTTTTTAATCACAACATCAAAATACAAACTTCAAAGGAAAAAGAAAACATACCAGAACAAACTCTGCTGACTGGAGGATTCTGGGAGTTGGAGTCCCCAGTCTTAAAACAGGGGTTCTTCAAACTCATTGACAGCGTCAATAAGACTTGTGGACTCCAACTCCCAGAATCCCTCCTCCAGTCCTGTGAGCTCAGGAATTCTGGGAGTTGAGGTCCACCAGTCTTATTGACGCTGTCAACGAGTTTGAAGGCCCCTGTTTTAAAAGGTTGCCCACTTTGGACAGCAGAGGGCTAGAGTGTCCCAGGCCACGCGGCCCCCTCCCCGGCGCACCTGGATTTTCATGTGCAGCACCTTCCTGAGCTTCATTTGGGCGGCTTGGGCGGCGTCCATCTCTGCCTGGTGCTGCGTTTGCGAGGTCTGCAGCTGTTGCTCCAGCTGCAAACTGTCGGGAGAAAAGGAGCTCAGGGCAGGGCAGCTCCCGCCCCGGAGGAGGGCTAGTGAGACCCTCCCTGCAGCCCCTCCCTCCAGCCAGCGCCCCTGCCAATGCTCACCTCTGCTCCCGCAGCTCTCCTAGGTGTTCTCGGCAACCCTTGGCGAGGAGGTGGAGCTGCTCCACGGCCAGGCGCAGGTCCTGGGTGTGAGCGGCCAGCGAGTCTTTAATCTCTGCAGAGAGAGAGAGTCCGGTCAGGGAAGGAGGTTAGGAAAAGGGGTTGCCCCCCCCAGCAAGGAGTCAGAATAACTAGAATCAGAGAGTTGGGAGGGACCCTGGAGGTCTTCTAGCCCAGCCCCCTTGCTCTTCTTAAAAATCCCCAGCGATGGCGCACCCACAACGCCCACAGATTAATTCATTAACTAGCAGAATCACAAGAGTTGGGAGGGACCTTGTAGGTCATCTACTCCAACCCCCTGCCTAAGCGGCAGACCCTACAACATTTCTGACAGATGGCCGCCCAGTCTCTTCTTGAAAGCCTCCAGGGATGAAGCTCCCACAACTTCTCTTCCATGGGTTGATTGTTCTCACTGTCAGAAAGTTTCTCCTTATTTCCAGGTTGAATCTCTCCTTGGTCAGTTTCCATCCATTATTCCTTGTCTGGCCTACGGGTGCTTTAGAAAATAGCTTGACCCCCCTTCCTCCTCTCTGGGGCAGCCCCTCCCTCAAATATTGGAAGACCGCTATCCTGTCTCCCCTGGTCCTTCTCTTCCCTAGACTAGCCAGGCCCAGTTCCTGCAACCGTCCATCGTATGTTTGAGACTCCAGTCCCCTCATCCTCCTGGTTGCTCTTCTCTGCCCTCTTTCCAGAGCCTCAACCTTTTTTTTATAGTGTGGTGACCAAAACTCGATAGGTGTGGCCTTACTCAGGCTTTAGAGAGTGCTATTAGTACCTTCCTTGATCTGGATTGTATCCCTCTGTTAATGCACTTTAGGATTGCATTGGCTTTTTTGGCTGCTGCTGCACAACATTGGCTCCTATTTAGCTGCTTGTCCACTAAGACTCCAATATCTCCCTCCCGGTTCCTGTTATTGAGCCCAGTTGCACCCAGTCTATATGTGTGTCCTTTGGGTTTTTCTGGCCTAAGTGGAGGACTTTCCTTTTCTCTACAGTGAATTGCATTTTGTTAGATAGGGCCCAGGGTTCGAGTCTGTCAAGATCCATCTGGATCTTGAGCCTGTCTTCTTGGGTGTTGGCTATTCCTGCCAGCTTAGCCTCATCTGCAAATTTGGGAAGTTCCCCTTCTATTCTACTCTTCTAGTCCAGCCCCCTGCTCAAGAAGGAGACCCACCCCCCCAGACCAGGGGTCTCCCACCGTGGCCCCTTTAAGACTTCCACTCCCAGAATCCCCCAGCCAGCAAAGTCCCCAAGTCTTAAAGGGGCCACGGTGGGAGACCCCTGCCCTGTTCCAGTCAGGACAAGGGGCTGTCCAGTCTCTTCTTAAAAACCTCCATCTTTGGAGCCCCCACAACTCCCAGTGGCGAGCCGTTCCACTGGCCAACCGTTCCTACCTGAGAGCTGGGGAGGGGGCGCCGGAGCTGCGCGCATAAAGGCCGTGGTCTCGCTCCAGAGGCCGGGGGTCTTTAGGGCTGAAAGAGAGCGAGGTTTCCTTCTTGGAGAAAATGCCCCAAATAGCGGACCTTGCATTGAACCCGTGCTCAACTTACCACCAGCAACCCTTCGAAGTTGCGTCGTTGGAAAGAGGGATGACTCATGGCCGTTTTTCACACTTACGACCACTGCAGCCTCCCCCCCCCCAGGGTCACATGACCAAAACCCAGACTCTGGGCAACTGACTCGTATTTATGACAGGCGCAGTGTTCCTGGGGTGGGGTGGGGTGATGGGAATCCCCTTTGCGACCTTCTGAGCAAGTCAAGGGGGAGGAGCTGCATTCGCTTAATGACTGTATAACTAACTTAAGAGCTGCAGCGATCCACTTAATAACGGTGGGAAGAAATGTCACAAAATGGGGCAAAAACTCACTGAACCAGGGAAATTTGGGGCTCAGTAAGTCAAGGACTATCTGTGCAAAGGCAAATATCCGGAGGAGGTTGCCAGGATTACGGCACTTAACCCCATTTCAATTCTGAGTCTCGAGCCAAACTTCCAAAGGATTTATTGGGAGTTAAAAGGTCCGGCACTGCCTGGGTGCATCCTAATTCCTATCCTCCAATGGGACACATCCATAGCCCAGAGTCCTCCATCACTTAGATATTTCTGCGGCAGAAACTTCAGTCACCTAGTTACTATCTTTAAAAAAAAAACATTTATGGAATGCGCTTTCAGTTTGCAAACGGCCGCACTGCTCCCCCTTTCCGTGGGCAACTCCAAAAAGGACCCTAGCAATATTTTATGAGTTGAAATATTTTTTGAGAAATATTTCCTGAGTTGGCAGAGGCCTCCTTCCAGGATCGCTCACCTCTCTGGGACGCAGCTCGAAGGACGCTCTCCACCAAGGAGACCCCCGGGCGGTACGGGGTGTGCCGGGCCGGGGTGCGTGTGCTGCTGTGGGGGGCCACTTCGGCTGCCTGGGAAACAAGCCGGAATTGAGACACACACACACCCCCTGCACACACACACACACAATGCATGAGAAAACCGGGTTGCCACCCCCAAAGGCCAGAAAAAGGGGGGCCCCCTCCTACCTCGCCTGGCCTGGCCGTCTGCAGAATGTCGGCGGCCTCCAGGAACTGGGTGTGGAGACCCCCCAACTCCCCCACGGCCCGGGAAAGCCCCTCCAGTCCCGCTTGGGTGTCCTGCAGCTCGGCCCTGGCGCTGCCCAGCTCTGCGCGGAGGGACTCCTGCTCCTGCCTGGGGAGGGGGGGGAAAAAGAAGAGGTCAGAGGTCGGGCTCGGCTGCCCACCCCAAGGGGCTCTGAGAGGCAGGGGTGGGGGGGTGGGAGCCCGGCCCTTACTGGAGCTTCTGGCGGGCGTCCTTGAGGTCCTCCAGCTGGCCGCTTCGTTCCCGCAGAGCGGCGAGGCTGGCCTTCAGCTCTTCTTCTGTCTCGCTCAGCTGGCGGCGGGCAACCTCGTTCTCCTCTTCAAGAAACTGCAAGGGGGAAGAGGGGTAGAAGGGCACCCCAAAATAAGGCCCATGGCAGCCCAGGTCTCCCCCTCCCCTCCCAGCTCCCCCGCCAACCTACCTCCCGGCAATCGGAGGCCTCCCGGGCGTCGCGCTGGGCGTTGTCCCTCTCCTGCTGCGCCCGCTCCTTCTCCCGTGCCAGCCTGTGGAAGAGCAGCCCCCACCCCAAGCCAAAGTTAGGGGAGGGGGCTCCCTGCCAGAGCCCCCCCCCTTCCCCCTGCAAAGCTGCCCCGTCGTTGGATGAATCCGGCCGGCTGAGTTTATGCAACACTGGAGTAGGCCAAAACCGGTGGAAAAGCCGGGACGGGTCCTCGACTTACGACCAGAATCCAGAGCCCAGAGCTTCGGTTGCTAAGCGAGACCGTTCTCTAAGCGGATTTCTGCCCCGTTCCATGACCTTTCTTGGCACAGCGGTCGTTCAGTGAATCTGGCCTGTCAGAAGGCCGCCAAAGGGGATCACGTCGCCCGGGACACTGCGACCGTCATAAACATGAGCCGGTTGCCTAATTTCGATCAGGGGGAGGCCACAACGGTCGCAAGTGTGGAAAAACCCCTTTTTTTTCAGTGAAGTTGTAACTGGATGGTCACTAAGTGAACCGTCGTTAAGTCGGGGACTACCTCTGTCCAACGGGCGAACCCACCAAGGGTGAAATGGAAAATGTGTTCAGGGTTTCACTGCCCCCCACCCAAAACGACCAGGGTCTTCACAGCTGCTTCCTCCCCAAAAGCCCCTAAGTCTCCCCATACTTTCTGGGGGGGAGGGGCTGCCTCTGCCCCCCTCGACTCCTGGGGGGCTCAAGTCCACCCCCAGGGAAGGAACTAAGGGGGGCAACCCTTGTGAGAAGGGGCCATTTAGGGTGGGGGTCTCTTTAGCCAAGATTGGGGAAATCCAACCGTGGCCCCTTTAAGATCGGTGGACTTCAACTCCCAGGACTTGATTAGTATATTTTTAATGAATTAAATGTTTCCTTTTTTTTTTGTAAAAAGTTTTTTATTTTTATCTTTTACAAACATCTCTTTTGGTGAACAATGTGGCTTCAGGTTTTTACATTTCCATGCAAACATGACCGTAATTACATATTTATCTTTCCTATTCAGTTTCTTATCGTTACATTTTCCATTTTCTGTGAATTTTCACAAATATTCTTATATTTTCACACTTATTTTATCCATTTTCAATGAATTAAACATTCTATTATCCACTTGTATAAGACAATGAGGAAGTTTGATAATTTTGGCTAAAAGAAAATAAGACGAAAAATGTATTTGTATAAAAATGAGAAGTTAAGGGGAAGGAAGGACACTGAAAACAGAAACATATGTAACGGAGGCAAATATAATAATGGAAAGAGGAACTATTAAGGGATAACCACAAATTAAGATGAAATTTTGAATGATTAATGAAATGATATGAATAGACTAAAGTGTAAACAAGTAGAATATATGATTAAGGAAGATAGAGAATGAATAAAAATAAAGAGGCTGATACAAAGGAATTTATGAGAATATCAAGAAGAAAAAAATGATAAGATAATGAAGTGATGTTAGAAAGTAGTATTTGTGACTATAGATATGACTGATTTAAAATGTAAAGCCCCTGGAACCACACTGTTCTTGCAAAGATGTATTTAAATCATTAAAAAATAAAAAAACTTTTTGGCACACAAAAAAAAGCCCTGTGGACTTCAATTCCCAGAATTCTTGGGGGATTCTGGGAGTCGAAGTCCACAGGTCTTAAAGGGGTCACGGCTGATAAATAATTCCCAGGTGAAATTAAATGAGACCCCAGGTTGATGTCAGTCCATCCGGAGGTGGTGCAACAGCTGGAATGCTGGGTGAAAACATCTGGAGGGGGCGGGGGGAGGGGGAAAGCAGCCAAGCAGGTCCCCCATCTCACCATCCGGCCGCCTCAAGACTCACCTGGCGACCTCGTCCTGCAGCTTCTGGATGGCGTCCGCCTTCTCCTGCAGCCGCTGGGTGAGCGCCAGCTGTTCCTCCTCCTGCTGCTCCAGCTGCTCTTCCGAGGACGCCACTTTTTCCAGAGCGGCCTGGAGGTCTGTGGGCAGAGGGCAGAGGTCAAGCTCCCCCCCACCCTTGGTGGGAAGACACCCCCGCCCCTTTAGAAAGGGTCTTGCCCTGCCCTCCAACGAGGGTCGGCTTCGGCCTCCTACCACCTCTGGTCAAAAGCCCCAGGAGCAAAGCTTTTGCCGCTTCTCTGCTCCAGGCGCAGCCTTGCTGGGCCCGCGCCACAATTCCCGGCGCCTGCTTTGAACTGGGTGCAAGGCTGGTGCCCATCGCGGGGCGGCTCACCTCGGTCCAGCCGCGTGTTGGTCTCCACCAGCTCATTCACCCGGCCCAGTGCTACAACCAGCTCTACCGTCGTCTCCTCCAGCTTCCGGCACACCTGCAGACGTTCATGGGCTTTGTAGTCCCTGCCTGTCTGAGGCCGTCTGCCACGACCGCAGGACCCTCCAGGGGGTGAGCCCGGAGACGCCTGGATACGGGTCCTGCTCCATCCTGCCCTCCCCCTTTCCCAAGGGGCCGTTTTGCCAACGGGGGGGAGGGGGAGGTCCAGGGGACCCCTGCTAAAGGGGGAAAAGAGGGGGGCCCCCTGAATGCACCCCACCCCTTTCCTGCAGAGGGGGCACCTTCCAGAAGCTACACTGGTTATGCAGAATGATTGAAGGGGAAGCGTGAAAGCAGCTCAAAGGATACAACTAAGTCCTTGACTTCCGACCGCAATGGAGCCCAAAATTTGTGTTATGAAGTGAGACACCTGTCAGGTGAACTTTGCCGCATTCTAACGACCTTTCCTGGCCACAGTTGTTAAGTGGATCGTATCTGTTGTTAAGTGGGTGACATGGTTGTTAAGTGGATATGGCTTCCCACCATCGGCTTGCAAAAGGGGATATCCCGGGACCCCCCCTAGGAATACTGCGACCCTCATAAATACGAACAAGTTGCCTGATCATGTGACCACAGGGATGCATAGCGGTTGTAAGTGTGAAACATGGTCATAATAAGCCAATTTTTTCAGTGCTATAATTTCAAACAGTGAAAGTCAACAGAAGAAATGAGACTCACTTCACAAACCGCTTTGCTGACTTAACCCCTGCAGCAATTCACTTAGCAACCATGACAAGGAAGGCCGTAAAACGGCACAAAACTCACTTAGTGACTGTCTCGCTTGGCAACGGAAATTTCAGGCTCCATTTGTGGTCATAAGCTGAGGACTAGGTGGGTCAACCCAGGTGGGTCTCATAAGGGCGGAAGCAGCCCCCCCCCAGTCCGTTCTGCAGCCCCCCCCGACCCCTTTCCCCCCCAAAAAAGGGGCCCCTTGCCTCTTGGTGCCGGGCGCTTTCAGTCCGGGCAGCCTTCACCTCCTCCGCCATCTTCCGGTGGGCCAGCAGGCACTTGCCGACGATGCTGCGGTAGCCTTGGTACTGTGGGGGGAGGGTGGGGGAGACCGAGAAGCCCCCCTGTCAGCGCAGGGAGGGGTCAGGATTCCAGCAGTTCCCCCCATTGAAATCCTGAGTCTCGAGCCAAACTTCCAAAGGATTTATTGGGAGTTAACATGCCGGCACTGCCTGGGTGCAGCCGACTCTGAGGCACATCATTCACTGTCACCCTTGACCCTGGTTTTTGCCCCCCACCCTCATCCCTCTGGGTGTATCCTCATTCATATCCTCCAATGGGACACGTCCATAGCCCAGAGCCATCCATCAGGCCCTCCAGGTAGATATTTCTGCGGCAGAAACTTCGGTCACCTAGAAACTATCTTTGAAAAAACATTTATGGAATGCACTTTTGGTTTGCAAGCTGCTGCACTGCTCCCCCCTCCCTTTCTGTGATGGCCACTCCAAAAAGACCAGAGAAATATTTCATGAGTTGACAGGAGGCTCCAGGAGGGGGCTGGGGGGTGTCCAGCGAGTAGCACTCACGTCCAGCCGCATCCGCGCCCAGTCAGCCTGCAGGGCTGCTGCGAGGGTGTCCCCTTCGGCCACGTGGCGGCCCAATCCGGCCAAGAGATCCACCTGCAAAAAGTGGGGGGGGCAGAGGGTGCTGCAGACATTGGAGGGAGCAAGCCAGACCCCCCTGCCCACCCAGAGCCCCCCAAGCCTCCCCGTCCCCCACCTGGAGCCCCTTTGCCTCCTGCAGCTGGGACCACAGGCGCTGCCGGGACTCAGCACCCAGCTCCAGCGTCCGGATCTTGGCGGCAGCTTCGGCCTGCACTGATTCCCGGACCAGGTTGGCCTGCAAGGGAAAAGGGGGGGCCGAGTGAGAGGTCTCCGCCCGAGCCCCCCCAGGCCCACCGGACCTGACACAGGCGGTTCTTGACTGACGAGCGCAAGGCAGCCCTAAATTTCTGTCGCCAGGGGAGCTTTGCTGCACTTTACGAACTTTCTTGCCACCGTTGTTAAGCGCATCGGTGCAATAGTTCAGCCCGGGGGCTCCAAACTTGGCCCCTAGAAGCTATTGCGCCACCTCCGGACGGACTCACATCAACCTGGGGTCCCTCTTATTTAATTTCCCCTGGGTGGCCCCTTTAAGACCGGCGGACTTCGACTCCCAGAATTCCCCAGCCAGCTCTGCTAATGACCTGAACTCTGGATGCTGCGATAAAGAGGAGCCAGTTACATCACACCCACCCAAGGATGCCCGGACGGTCGTACGTGTGAAAAGGCCCCATGCCACTTTGGTCACTCAACGAAGTATTGTAGGTCCAAGGACTACCTGCGCAGGCCCACACCTGGGGCAGCAGATGGGCAGCCAAGGTTGAACCCCCTCCCAACAGCCCCTGCAATTCTGCCCCAGGCCCAGCGTTTCCCAGCCCCCCCCCCCCAACTCCGTGGAAGGGGTCCTTGCAGGGGAGGGCTGGAGGCCTCTGGCTGGCATCTTGCAGCTTCCAGCCAGGCTCAGCTTTGGGGGGGAGTGGGGGGGGGGGGAGAAGAAGGGCCCCATGCCCGCCTCTCCTACCGCGTCCTTCGCCTTCAGGGCCGCCTCCAGCTCCTGGGCCATCTCCTGCTGCTTCTGGCTCCAGTGCTGCACCAGGTCCCTGGCCCGAGCCAGCAGCCGCCCCATCTGCTTCTGCTACAGGAGGGGGACAGGGGGGCATTGAGCCAGGGAGGAGGGAGGAGAGGAGGGAGGAAAAGAGAGAGGGAGGGAGGGCAAAAAGAGAGGGAGGAAGAAGAGAAGGAGGGCAGAAGGGTGAAAGAAGAGGTAAAGGGAACGAAGGGAATAGGAAGGGAGGAATAAAAGGGTGAAAGGAGGGAGGGAAGGAAAAGGAGAGATGAGACAGACGGACGGACGGACGGACGGAAGGAAGGAAGGAAGGAAGGAAGGAAGGAAGGAAGGAAGGAAGGAAAGAAGGAAAGAAGGAAAGAAGGAAAGGGAAAGACAGCAGTGAGATTAGCACTCGCACAATGTTGGAAAGGAGATTCTATGCCGATAGTTTAATTATCCAAAAGATTTTTGATTGCGTGGAAATGGACAAACTTTCATTAGAATTAAAAGAGAAGGAAGAGTCAGATTATTATACAGTTTGGGAATGTTGGTATCATTGGATAAATAATAGAAACAAGCAATTAAGTAAATAAGGAATGTAAAATTTAGAAAGAAGTATATATAAAGAAGGTACTACACAGGCATCACATCAAGACTGCCTTCAAAACAGACGATAAAATAGCAGCCATCCTTAGAAACCCCAAAGATAAAATTGACCTGGAAAGCCAAGGCATATACGAAGTCCCCTGCGCATCATGCCCGGCCACATACATCGGACAGACCGATAGAAGAATAAGGACCCGCCTGGATGAACACAAAAATGCAGTCAAAAAGCTGGAACACACTTCCTCACTAGTCCAACACATCGAAGCCACAGGTCATAGCATCAACTTCAATGGCACCAAAACTCCAGCCACTATAGAAAACCCTAGCCACAGAATCATCAGAGAAGCCATAGAGATTGAAAAAAGACCAGAAAGCATGAATAGATGATTCCACCAGGCTGTCAATCATTTGGAAGCCTGCACTCACAAACAAAAAAAATCTCCACACCACTAGCCAGGCAAACACCTGGGCACAAACAGATCCCCCCTGATACCTCCAGCTCAAACACACCCCAACCAGGCGCCCAGATGAAACCCAGCTTCCTAACTAATGATAGCCGTCCATTTACTCGGAGCCAAGCTGCACTAAAAGCCTCCAATACAGGAACACAATGTTGCCAGCCAATTAAGACAAAAAAAAGCCACAAAACAGAAGATATTAGAAACACCAATCAAGCAGAATACAGCAAACTCCAAGACCAATAAACACAGACCAAGACTCCCAGCCAATCAGGATGAAGAAAAAACCATTCTGGCACAGCAATAGGCTAGCCCCAAATTTTAAACTGAAACAACTGTAAAAGTCTGACTCACAGACTAACACAATACAGAAGCCTGATGATGGCAGATGAGATTCTGCCGAAACGTTGCTACAACTTTAAAAGCACAACTACAATGATGTGGGAAAATACCCGAACAAAGCTGAATACCATTAGGAGTATAAAATAGGCACTGGAATAACAATTGAAATGTAAGCACTGTCAAAATGGATTGTAACATACACAATACTTTCATTTTAAACATTTGTATTGTTGTTTGTGTTTTAATGTTGTACATTTTCAATAAAGGTTATTAAAAAAAGGAAAGGGAGGGGAAAAGGAGATGGAGGGAAGGAAGAACAAGAGTGAAAGAGGAAGGAAAGGAAATGGAGGAAGAAAGCGTGAAAGAGGAAGAGAGGAAGGAAGGAAGGGCCACTCCCCACCCCCCACGGGTTGCTCACCTGCTGGCCTAGTGACCTCCGGTCCTCCTGGAGGTGCTGGAAGGAGCCGTCGACCATGGCCTGGATCTGCCTGGATTCGGACATCCAGGCCCTCTGCAGAGGGAGGAGAGGGGAGGTGTTGGGCTGGGCGGGGGAGGAGGAAGTGACCCACCGGATATTAATCCCCTAGGCCACCCAGCAGGGCACCCTCCATGGCTGGCATACTCCAGGAATAGTGGCCACAGTGACTGTGGCCTGGAAAGGGAGGCTGCAGCAGGAAACAAGGGGCCCCTGGATATTCGGACCCCTGACCCCCCCCCCCCGCCCCCACGCCCAACTAAAAAACAAACAAACTCCTTTGGTGTCAACCTTCAACCTCTTCCTCCTTTCCTTTGCTTCTTTCTGGCTGCCATGAGTAACGGGGGTGGTGGTGGAAAGTGTTGAAAGAGTTAATAACTGATATTGTATAACCTGGGGAGGGTTTCTCATTCCTGCTTAGCTTTCTCTGCGCAACTGCAACCCTTTATCTGAGTAAGCCAAGGTCAACTAATCATCACCACCTGGACTGCAACCCTTTATCTGAGTAAGCCAAGGTCAACTAATCATCACCACCTGGACTGCAACCCTATCTAGTGCGTCAACTAATCATCATCACCACCTGGAACCCTTTATCTGTAAGCCAAGGTCAACTAATCATCACCACCTGGACTGCAACCCTTTATCTGAGTAAGCCAAGGTCAACTAATCATCATCACCACCTGGACTGCAACCCTTTATCTGAGTAAGCCAAGGTCAACTAATCATCATCACCACCTGGACTGCAACCCTTTATCTGAGTAAGCCAAGGTCAACTAATCATCATCACCACCTGGAGATGTCCGCATGATGAAGTTCACAACTTTTAATTGGAAGGACCGTCTGAACTATTTGGGGGGGACGGGGGGACATTTCACTCCCTTGATATATGTGATGTGCGTGCCTAATTACCCAGATTCAGAATTTTCTTGTTGCTACCAGTAACTTCCAGTAAAAGACATCTTTTCTCTAATTCAGGGGTGTCCAACCTTGGAAAGCTGGCTGAGGAATTCTGGGAGTTGAAGTCCACAAGTCTTAAAGTTGCCAAGGTTGGACACCCCTGCTCTAATTACAAGAGTCTTAAGTATTTCTTTCCTGGATGTAGAACGGAGCAGCAGCTGACATTTGGTCTTTTTAGTTGCCAGCAGAAAGGGAGGGGGGAAAGTAGTGCATTCCTTAAATGCCTCATTGTGCGCGCGCTCGCGTGCCACACCCAGAAGGCAATGGGCACGCCCCCCTCCCCCACCGCTTCCTTACCTGCACTGCGCCTCACAGCTGATTTTCGGCCCGCTTGAGGCCTTTTTCGGCCTCCCAGAGGCTTGAGGAAAGGTTCTGCAGGCCGAAAAATGGGCCCATTTGGTCACTTCCGGTATTTCCGGAAATACAGGAAGTGACGAAACAGGCCTATTTTTGGGCCTGCAAAGGCTTTCCTCAAGCCCCTGGGAGGCCGAAAATCAGCCGTGAGGCGCGTGCATGCGCAGTGAGGTAATTTTGCCTGCATGCCGGCACAAATGGCTCTATGTGCCACACATGCCATAGGTTCACCATCACAGCCCCAGGGAGACAACCCCGTGACCAGTCGGTCACTAAGGAACTGGCCGTAACTCAAGGACCACCCGTAGAGGGTTTCTGTGCGCAGCTGAGACCCAACAGGGAAAGCGAGGGTCCTGCCCCCCTCCCCTAGCCCCTTCCCCAAGATTGAGCCGGGCCTGGGTACTTGCCATCTCCTCGTTGGCGCCCTCCAGCCACTGGGCAAGGCCCTGCAGGTTCTTCTGGCTATCCTGCAGGGAGCGGAAGCGCAGCCGCAGGTCCAGGTAGAGTTCGTGGTAGAGTCGCTCCTCCGCCTGCCAAAGGAGACAACCCCCAAAAAGACCCTCAGGCCAGCCGGAGGGAGACCCCAGATGCCGGGGGTGTGGGGTGTGTACAGGGGGGCTGCCAGGAGTGAACGGGGACTGTCAGGCCTGTCTCGGCCCTGAGCACCTGGGAAAGAGAGACCCTCGACTCCCCTTTGTGGCAGAAGGGACAGGCAGTCCTGGACTTACAATCACTTCGTTTAGTGGCCATTCGAGGTTACAACGGCACGGAAAAAAGTGAGTTACGACTGTTTTTCAGAACAGTGGCAGCATTCCCCATTTGGCTGCTTGGCAAATAAGGAATGTCAGTGTCTTAGTGGACCATTCAGCTTCAGAGTTGATTGTTTTTTTGCACTTACGGCTGTTGTTGCAGCATTCCCTGTGGTCGCCCAATCAAAAGCCAGACACTTGGAAACTGGCTCGTGTTTATGACGGTCGCAGCATCCTTCCCACTACCCCCAGGCCTTCCATGCCCGCCACGAACACACCTGGCCCTTGACTCACAACCACAACTGAGCCTGAAATTTCTGTCGCTAAGGGAGACACTTGTTAAAGTGAATTTTGTCTCATTTTGCGACCTATCTTGCCACTGTTAAGTGAATCACTGCAGTTGTTAAGTTAGTCAGACGGTTGTTAAGTGAATCTGGCTTCCCCAGTGACTGGGTTGCCGGGGCCGGTGGTGGTGGGGAAGGAAATTGTGTGTGTGTGTGTGTGTGATTTTGTTATATTGTACTATATTAATTTATTTAATTCTTTTTGTTAGTTTTTATTGTTTTAAAATGTGGTTTTATATTCCGTAAGCCGCCTTGAGTGAATAGGTGGCAATATAAATTCAACAAATACATAAACAAATAAAATAAATAGGAATCACGTGACCCCCCCAGGATGCTTGCGACTGTCATCAACACGAGTCGGTCTCCAAGGGGAGGAGTGGAGAAATCTCGGGGAGGAAGGGGCTTCTCCACCCTTCACCTGCAGCAGAGGTCTCCAACCTTGCCCACTTTAGGACTTGTGGACTTCAATTCCCGAAATGTTTACTACGTGAATGTTATATGTGGAAACTACATCTTGTAAGTTACACCTGAGAAAATGAAGAACAGAAGAGATTCCATGTTTATCCGATAGTTGACCTGTGCAAGGATTACTGGACAGTTATATAAGTGGATCTAATGGACACATGATGTTTGGTCACTTGTTCTGTTTTGAAAGTAAAATGTCAAGTTCTTGGCTGGAATAGGGGGTTTGTAATGTTGGCTTACAGATACAGGTGAGAGATGCTAGGTCACCCTGAGCCAGCGGAAACCTGTTAATGATCCATTGCGCTTGGATGGACGTAACAGGAAGACACGGCCGTGAGAACGAGGGTAGCTTCCAAGGACAAGGAAACAGGTGTTACGCTACAATAATAGGGGAGATATGTAGCTTGGGTAGAGTGTGGACCCAGGAAAGGGGCAGAGACTGTATATTTGAGCCTGTATATAAACCCCGGCCCTCCCGGGGAAAATGGTTTCTGTCCACGGGCAGAATTCCCTTTGGCAAAAGCTTCATAATGAAGCTTTTCCATATTGGCTGTTTTTTGTAATTATTATCACAGTGAACTCCCGGAATGCTGAAAACAACAGTCGTAAGTGCAAAAAAGTCTGAAGCTGGTCACTAAATGAACTGTCATAAATTGAGGAGTACCTGTACACTTCTGCAATCCCTTTCACTTCGTGGGTGGGGGGAGGGATCTTCCTCTCATTTCACCTGCAGCAGGTTTTTAACCTTGGCCACTTTAAGACTTGTGGACGTCAACTCCCAGAATTCCTCAGCCAGCTGTGCTGGCTGGGGAATTCTGGGAGTTGAAGTCCAGAGGCCTTAAATTGGCCAAGGTTGGAGACCCCTGACCTGCAGTCTCAGCTCTTCATCCCCCTGAGCTGTTGGGCTTTTGAGGGAGGGGCCAGGGCCCCAAATCATGGGTCCTTGAGCAGAGACGGACCGGGGAGACCCCCCCTCCCAGCCGCTCCCAGGCAGAAGGAACAACCTCCTAGTCCTCATGAAGGCCGAACAGCAGAGGAGCAAGGGGAGAACTGACGAGCCTGACCTGCCCATCAAGCCCACAGGTCACTCTCCTGCGTCCCCCCTCCTCCCCCCAAGCTCACCTGGCTGGACTCGGCGGTGGGGGTCTGGGTGGCCGCCTCCCTCTGGTCCGCTGGCCCCACGGGGCTGCCGATGGCCGGAAGCCTTGGGCAGCCCGGATCTGGTACGAGAGGGCCTCCATGATGATGAGGGTGCTCTCCAGGCGCCTCTCCAGCTCCGCCCGGGAGAGAAGGCCCAGCTGGTCCCGGGAGCAGCTGAGGAGACAGGAGCCCCCACCCCACTCAATCCGGGCCGGGGAAGGGGTGGCAGCCCCCAGGCCATGGGTGCGAAGGGGTGATGGCTCTGGAAGAGGAATGCCTCCGGGAGGCCTTGAATCTCCAACTGAACCCTGCACCCGTCCTGGAATTTCAGGGGACCCCCACCCACCTTCTCCCCCAAACGTAGCCCCTCTCTTGGCTCTCAGCAAGACGAAGGTGGACCCTTTTCTATAAGCCCTCCAACCAGGTTAGTCTAGGCTTCCTCCAGAGCGGCACCTTTACGATGAATGGACTACAACTCCCAGGATTCCCCAGCCAGCAGGGGAATTCTGGGGGTTGCAGTCTACCCATCTTAAAGTCATGTGGGTGAGAACTTACGGCTGTGGCCTCATGGCAAAGTACAACAAGAGTTAAATTATGGGCTGTTGCAAACCACTTGTGCAAGCCAGTCGCCAGAGTTACGTGTAAAAACAAGGAGGTGGTTTGCTCTGGAGGCGCCGGGGCTTGGCGAGAAACCAGGCGCCGGGGAGTTCTAGTTCAGACGTAGGCAGGAAAACTAATGGGGTGACATTGGGAGAGTCCCTCTTCCATGCACGTCGACCCACCTCACAGGTTAACAAAGCTGGGTGAAAAGCCATCATAAATCTGTGCCAGGCACCCTGGCATGACTGGAGCATGCCCATGATACCACCCGCCTCAGTTTGGGCGCCTTCCTTCCCTGCCCACCACCCACACCTCACCCCCTCCTCTCCCTTCCCTTAAACTCTCCGGCAAGAGCCAGAGGAGGGAAATTGGCACGGCTGCCTCAGTTTCCCACCTGGCCGCAGCCTTGAAGGCTCGAGGGAGGCAGCGCCCGCTGTGCCCCAGGCTCTGCCCGCAACACTTACTGCCAGAGAAGGGAGTCGGTCTCGGCTGTGCTGTCCGTGGTGGCGGCCTTCTCCGCAGGGGAGGTGTTCACGCCAGCCTCCCGCAGGCTCAGCTGGGAGGTCCCGGCAGCCACAGAGGCCACAGAGACACGGGCGACGCCAGCGCCCCGATCCTGCTGGGGGAGGCCGCCAAAGGGCATGCAGGTGTGGGCACAGGTGAGGCAGGGAGGGTGGGTGCTCGTCCCTTGGGGGCCTGGCCAAGAGGGCTCCTTCCCTGCCGGAGAGACCCCCAGCCCATCGCCCAGGAGGCTCAGAGGAGACCCCCACAGGCCGTGGCACCTGCAGCCTGGCAGGGAGATGCGGGCAGTGCCCGGGTCCTGGCCCACGACAGGCAAGTCCTGGCCCTCCGGGGAGGCCTCTGTGGCAGCCAAACAGGGCGGGGCGATGGCCCCAGCCTGCTCCAAGGGGGCAGGGCTCTCCTCCTCCTCCTCCTCCTCCTCCTTTGGCCCCGAGTCCTGGCAGCTGGGGGGGCTTGCCCAGGCTCCTGCAGACGGCCCCGAAACAGGCGTGCTGGTACGATGGTCCTGCCCCAAGGCTGGGCTCAGGGAGGGGCTTGTGCGAGAGCCCGGGGATCCAGGGCTGGCCGTGGCCCCGAGCTCAAGGGCCCGGATGGTCCCCTCTTCTTCCTCCTCCTCCTGCTGCTGCTGCTGGGGCCTCCCTACGGAGAGGCCTCGTCGGAGGTCGGCCAACATGGGCGAAGCGGGCAGCAGCTGCTCCAGCCAGTCCAGGGGAGCCGTCCAGGAGATGGCACCAGGTGCGGGGGATCCATTGGGCCCCTTCTGGGCAGAGGAAGCCGCTGGGTCCTGCGGTCAAACAGGGGGAGGTTAAGGGGGGGGGACACACCCAACTCCCACCTGCCATTACGGAGGGGATGGAGCCCAGAGAGGAGGCTGGCAGCGACCCCTCCCTGCTGCCCTGCAGAGCAGTTTGCCTGGGGGCGGGGCGGGGAGGAAACCATGGCAGGGGAGGGGAGGCAGGCGGCTCAAACTTTCTAGTCCTCAAGACTTTCAGGGCCCCCGCCTCCCACCCGCTCTCCGCCTGCCCCAGGGAAGAGAAGCCCCGCAGCCCAGCAGGCCCCCCCTTCCCCGATTCAGCGGCCCTCCAGATGTTTGGGGCTCCAGATCGGGGGGCCGGGGGGTCTCCAGCCTGGGCCGCTCTAAGCCTGGCGGACTTCCCCAGCCCGAGAGCCCCGCGCCAGATCCAACCCTTTGGGAAGCCCCCGCCCGCTCCCCAGGCCCCGCACTCACCGGGCCGCTCCCGATCGGGCGCCTCGACTCAGCCATGCCGGGAAGGGAGGAGCGAAGGACCGGCCGCCGCTGGGCTGGTGGGGCTCTTTTCTTTTTTTTTGAATGAAACCGCCGCCGCCGCGCGGCTCTTAATTGGCTGCGTGACGTCACGTCCTGGGGTGGAGGGAGAGAGAGGCCCGCCGCGAAGCCGCGCCCCCATCGGCGCTCTTTCGGGACGCTGATTGGCGGAGACGCTGCAGTTTCCGAAGACACGTGCGCGCCCCTCTCTCCCTCTCTCCCCTTTTTCTTTTTCTCTTTCTTCTTTCCTCTCCTTTCTCTCCTTTTTTTTCTTTTTCTTTTTCTTTCCTTTTCCTTTTTCTTTCTTTCTCTTTTCTTTCTTTCCTCTTTCTCTCTTTCCTCTCTCCTTTCTCTCCTTTTTTCTTTCTTTTTCTCTTTTCTTCTTTTCTCTCTCTCTTTCCTTTTTTTTCTTTCTCTTTTCTTTCTTTCCTCTTTCTCTTTCCTCTCTCCTTTCTCTCCTTTTTCTTTCCTTTTTCTTTTTTCTTTTCTCTTTCCTTCTTTTCTCTCTCTTTCTCTTATTCTTTATTTTTCTTTCTTTCCTCTCTCTCTCTCTTTCCTCTCTCCTTTCTCTCCTTTTTTCTTTTTCTTTCCTTTTTCTTTCTTTCTTTTTCTCTTTCCTTCTTTTCTCTTTCTCTCTCTCTCTCTTTCTTTCCTTTATTTTTCTTTCTTTCTCTTTTCTTTCTTTCCTCTTTCTCTCTCTTCCTCTCTCCTTTCTCTTTTTCTTTCTTTTTCTTTTCTCTTTCCTTCTTTTTCTTTCTCTCTCCTTTCTTTCCTTTTTATTTTTCTTTTCTTTCTTTCCTTTCTCTCTCTTTCATCTCTCCTTTCTTTTTTTCTTTCTCTTTTTCTCTTTCCTCTCTTTCTTTTTCTCCCTGTTTTTCTTTCTCTCTCCTCTCTTTTCTTCTCTCTCTCTCTTCTCCCCACTTTCCGAATCGTAGGAATACTCCAACACGTGTCTGGCGGCTCCTAATGGGTGTGAGTAAACGTTATTTCTACATAGCAGCAGGGGTGTTTGCCTGGAGCTAGAGACGGGAGGGCTTTTCCCGGGGCTAAAGAGATGTGAGGCGAGATGTGAGTCGAGATGTGAGTCGTGGGAATCCTCCAACACGCGTCTTGAACAAACATTATTTTCCTGCCACAGAAAGGATGCTTATCTGGGGCCAGAGAAGTGAAGGTGAAGGAGTTGAGAATTTGTAGATAAAATTATTTCACAAATGTTTAGTTTTTTACTACCATCTTGTAACCTGGGAATGAAATGAAAGGAGGTTGCCCAGAAAACCAGATGTGCGCAAGTCATTAACCACAACATCAAGGGCTGTCCCAGAAGGCAAGGAATTGGCTTGGTCTCCAAAGCCCCTGAAGGCAGGACTAGAAGCAAAGGATGGAAACTGACCAAGGAGAGAGGAGCAACCTGGAATGAAGGAGAAACCTCTTAAGGGTGAGGACAATTAACCAGTGGAACTGCTGGCCACCAGAAGTTGTGGGGGCTCCATCACTGGGGGGGGGGGGTTATAAGAAGAGACTGGGCATCCCTTTGTCAGAAATGGGATAGGGTCTCCTGCTTGAACAGTGGGTTGGACTAGAAGACCTCACGGGTCCCTTCCAACTCTCCGTTATATCTCTGATACAACTGGGTGGGGTGATTTTTGCATCCACTCTTCTTGTGTCCTTTTTTTTCCTCTATTGAACTTCAGATAAAACGGACAGCTCAGCCTTGGTCCCATTTTCCCACTTTGGAGAAACCTTTTAGCTGAAACGCCACTAATAAAAATTGTTCAAAATGGTTTTTTTCCGACTCAAGTGACCAATTGGAGCGAGTGTGCAGAGAGAAAGAATCTTAGGGCAGGTGGGTGAGCAGGCTAGGGCCGTTTGATGACCCGTGGACTTCAACTCCCAGAAGCCCTAGAGCAGGGGTGGGCAAACTTTTTGGCTCGGGGGCCACATTGACTTTTAAAATTTGACAGACGGGCCGGGTCAGCACAAGATTTTTTGGGAATCGCCCCCACCCTTTCTCCCCCTCTTCTACTCCTTCCCCTCCCTCGGAGGCCCCCTGAGTCAGGAGTTGCTACCGCCGGCGCGGCTCGCGCGGCTCCAGTCCCGCGTTGCCTCGGGAAGGGAAAGGCAAAAGGAAGAGCGCGGCGGTGCTTTGCAACGGCAGCAGCGGCACCGGAGGCTCAGGCTCAGCGGCTCCTGGTTTTGCCTTTTCCTTCCCAAGGCAACGTGGGACTGGAGCGCGCTGAGTTGCGCCCGGCGGTAGCAACTCCTGACAGCCCCAGCCGGACACCTGAGCGGAGCCCGGGCGGAACTGCCTGTTGCTGCTGCCGGAGCACCGCTGGGTCGCCTCCTCCAAGCAGCCTGCCCACCCGCCGGGCTTCCCTCCACCGTGTGGCTCGGGGCCAGGTGCAGCGCCTGCGAGTTAAAAGGAAGCCGGAAGTTGCTGGGAAGTTGCTCGGGTTTCGGGGCTTCCAGGCTTAAACTTTGCACAGGCAAAGTTTGCAGGCGGAGCGTCTTCCCGCCGAGGAGCGGGAAGGTTCCGCCCGGTGGGCGGGTGGGTGGGCTGCTTGGAGGAGCGACCGGTGGTGCTCCAGGTTTCCCCTCCGCCGCACGGCTCTGGGCCAGGCGCGGCGCCCGCGAGGAAAAAGGAAGCCGCAAGTTGCTGGGAAGTTGCTCGGGTGCTGGGAACAGGCTTTTAAAGTGCCGCCCGAGCAGGACCGCCGAGCCGGGAAGCGGGGCACCAAGGCAGGGCAAGGCTCCACCAGCAGCGGCCTAGCTTTAGGTGGCTCCAAGCAGCTCGGCTCCAAGCAGCCCGCCCGCCCGCCGGGCAGAACCCTTCCTGCTCCTCGGCCGGAAGACGCTCCCGCCTGCAAACTTTGCCTTTGCAAAGTTTAAGCCTGGAAGCCCGGAAAAAAAGGGGATCGGCGGGGACTCACCTTCGGAGAGGTCGCACTCGAAGGTGATTTCGAACTCCCAGCCGAGGCCTTTGCAAAGTTCTTCTTTTCTTTCCTACCCCAAGAGCGCTCCGCACTGTTTTGCAGCTTTGGGGGCCACGCGGCACAGGGCAATACGCCACGCCCAGCGATTTTTTTCAGGGCGGGCTGGATTGGACAGACCAACGGGCCGGATGTGGCCCGCGGGCTGTAGTTTGCCCACCCCTGCCCTAGAGCCTCCCAGGGAATTCTGGGAGTCGAAGTCTGCAGGTCTTAAAAGGAGCCACAGTTCCCCCACCCCCCACCCTCCTTCTAAGGCCAATTTGGATCCGCAAATGTTTGGTCTGCACTGGAGGAAGACAGAAGATGCCAAAGGACACTTTTAGCAAATTCTTTTATTGCTTTGAACTAACGGGATGTATGTGTGTGTGTGTGTGTGTGTGTGTGTGTGTGTGTGTACGCGCGCTAACATAAACTGTGATACAACATCAACATAAGTGGAGGGAAAAGAAGAAAAACTAAATCCTAAACAGAAACACTGCTCAGAATCCAGCAGGGGATTCATTCTGCTGGTTGTGCTTTTAAGCAACTTAGGCAAGGATGAGACCACAGGTGTCTAACCGTTGGGATTTTAAGCCGTGTGGACTTCAACTCCCAGAATCCCTAGAGCCTCCCAGGGAATTCTGGGAGTTGAAGTCCACACGTCTTAAAAGCTCCTAGCTTGGACCCCCCTGGATTAGAAGGAGCAATTTATTCCATGCACCCTGAGTAGCACCCCCAGACCCTGAACAGTGATCCCCCCCCCACACCAAGACCAAGCAGGGACCCCGGCAGAGACCCCCCAAAGGGACTTCCGGTGTGAGTCGGAGGGCAGAACCCACTGCCAAGCAGGGACGCAGCCTGTAAACTGGTAAAAAGACGACTGACGCCCAATAGTCCTCGACTTACGACTGCAATTGAGCCCTGTTGCTGAGTGAGTTTTGACCCTTTTCTACGTCCTTTCCTGCCCTGAGTTGCTAAGTGACTCCCTGCAATGCTTCATCCCACGGCTCTTAAGTGAACCTGGGCTCCCCGTGGATGGTTTAAAAGCCAGGAGAGTTCCTCAACTTACGACCAGAATCAAGCCCCAAATTTCTGTTGCTGAGCAAGACCGTTGTGAAGTGAATTTTTGCCCCGTTTCATGACCCTCCTTGGCACAGTTGTGTCACTGCCGTTGTTAAGTTAGTCAGCTGGTTGTTAAGTGAATCTGGCTTGGCCCTTGGCGGAAGGGGATCGTGGGAGTGGGAGACTGCAGCCCGTCATAAATACGAGTCGGTTGCCAAGCATCTCAAGCTTGATCACGTGATCACGGGGATCGTAAGTGTGAAAACTGGTCGTAAGTCCAAACCATCACTAAGTCGAGGACTCCCTGTATCAATATCCAAATAGTAGGCAGAAGAGAATAGTCCCATCCTTTGGACCGCCCTGCTCCCATCCTGCTCTGCCAATCTGCCTCTTACAGATGAACAGAGTCGGAAGGGACCTTGTAGGTCATCTAGTCCAACCCCCTGCCCAAGCACCCTTTCTGACGTTGGTGGTCCCCAAACCCACCCCAAACCCTCCCAAAAAAGCACCACGAGGGCTGGAGAGAAGGAAACCCGGTGCCCACATCCCGCTGGTAGTAACGGGGCACCCGCCTTGGGGGGGGGGGTTCTACAGTGGGGTTCCGACCCGAGGATCCATGCCAAGAAGGGCCTGCCAGGAGGGTCTTGTGGGCACCACTGGGGGCACTGCACCCCTTGGCAAGGCCGGTGGGGCTCAGCGCCCCCCCAGATCACAGTCAAACTCCAAGAAGGCAGCGGGGTCTGTGGGGGGCCTCTGGAGTTGCTGCCAGCCCAGGGCGAAATCTGCCGGTTGCTTCCTGAGGGTGTCGGCATCGAAGCTCATGCCGCGGAAGAAGAGGTGGGCGCGGAAGTGGTGGAGACGGCAGGGGCGGCGCTGAGGGTCCTGCCACAGGAGCTTGGAGGGGAGAGAGAGGAAGGCAGGGGGTGGTTTACCTGGCATCCCCCTGGATCAGGGGGTCTCCCACCTTGGCCCCTTTAAGACTTGGGGACTTCAACTCCCAGAATTCAACTTGAAGGCTTGTGGAAGCTGGCTGAGGAATTCTGGGAGTTGAAGTCTACCAGTCTTAAAGGAGCCAAGATTGGAGACCCCTGACCTGGTTGATGCTGTCCTAAGTAGGAATTGTTCAGACGTGGGGCCTTCCTCAATTCTGGGAGGCGGGGGGGATGTAGTTGGGTGTGTGTGCAAGCTGCACACTTTCTCCAGCTTAGCCTTAGGACCCCCGTTCCACCCGCCCCATTTGAAGACTCCTCTGGCCCCATAGATTTCAGGGGTAAGATTTGGAGGGTGGGGAGAAGGGCGTCCAGGGAGGAGGAGGAGGAGGAGGAGGAGGAGGAGGAGGAGGGGAGGAGGATGGCAATGGGTTGGGGGCCTCGGAGGGGGCAGTGGGGAAACTCACCTCGCTGAGCAGGAGACGGAGGCCCCGGCTGAGCCCAGCCGGGATGGTGTAGGCGCTGCGTTTCACACTCTGCAGCATGGCCAGGTGGTCTCGCTCCGGGGGGACGGGGAACTGGGGAGGCAAAGACCCCGTTCACCCCGTGCCCCTCGGGCTACTCAGCCCCCCCCCAACAAGCAGGTGGGCAGCAGACCCCTCCCCTCGACTCCCTGGCCACGGTATTGAGGGCCAGCCAGGCAGAAGGTGGCATTGGCACCGAAGAGGCTTAAACAAACCAGAGTGGAACCGTGACGGCTCAGCCCCTGCTGCACCCCTCTCTCTTTGGCCCTGATCGTAGAATTCTAGGCACCCTGGAGGTCATCCAGCCCAACCCCCCTGCCCTAGGTAAGAGTCCTCATTGTCTGATCTTGAAAACCTGCAGCGATCTCCCATGGCTGGCTGGCTGGTGGTGGAGGCAGGTTCCTGGGGTACCAAGACCACCCCCTCCAATTCCTTACCTGCCCAGTGGCCATCGCAAACAGCAGCACCCCCAGGGACCACCACTCGGCGGCGTGCGCATACGGACCACCGCTCAGCACTTCTGGGGCTGCCCCAAAGGAAGAGCAGAGGGTCACGGATCTCGGCTGCCCGGCTGCCCTCCCCTGCCCCCGCCCGTCCTGCCGACCCCCTTACCCATGTACTGGAGGGTCCCACAGATGGTGAAGGCTCGCCTGCCCCACGGCAGATGCCGCGAGAGGCCGAAATCGGCCAGCTTCAGGTGACCTGGGCCAGGTGGGGCAGAAAAGAGAGAGAGAGAGAGAGAGAGATATCAACGACAGGCAGGTCCTCAACTTATGATCATAACGGAGCCCGACATTTCTGTTGCAAAGCGAGACATTCCTTGGGTTTTCCCCATCTTAGGACCCTTTTTGCCACCACTGTTAAGTGAATCACTGCGGCTGTTAAGTGGATAGCACAGTCCTTAAGCGAATCCGGCTTCCCCACAGCTGCTCAGAAGGTCGCAAGAGGGGATCACATGACTGTCACAACATTTATCATCATAAATGGGAGTCACTTGCCAAGCATCTGGATTTTGATCACATGACCACAAGGGAGGCTGCAACGGTTGTTAAGTGTGAAAAACGGTCCTAAGTCACTCTTTTCCGTGCCGTTGTTAGCTTTGAATGGTCACTAAAGGAACCGTTATAAGTTGAGGACCACCTAACTTGACCTGTGAACTTCAGCTGCCTGAATTCCTGAGCCTTCGAGGTACGACCTTCATGGAGCCCACCCACGACGGTCGAAAGTCTTCACAGTGGTAAAAATGTGTAATGTTAAAAAGTTGCAGCTGTCGTTAAACGGACGCTGCGTCGCTAAGCGAAAGCCACAGGCACAGTTTTGCTGGAAACCAGAAGGACCTGCCCGTTTTCAGCAGAACTTTCCCAAGATGCGCTTACAGGACTGCGGGACGCTGCAAACAGTCGAGCATCTGAAGTGAGGTCACATGACCACAGAGGGAGCCCACAGTCAGTCATAAGTCCACTTTTGAGGTGGGGGGTTGGTCGTAACTTTGAATCATGGCTGGTGTTGTGGTTCGCTGGCAGCCTGTGCAGATGGCAGCGGAATCAGACAGTGGGGAAGAATGGAGACGAGTCCGGGAGTCTGGACTCGCACGAGGGTCCTGCGTCCGAGGCAGAGGTGGGGCCAGAACCATCTGGGAGTGGGGGGCTGCCTCTGGAGCCTGGCCGCAGCGAGGAAGAGGACCCTGGGGAGCCTGTTCCCAATACGCGTGTGCACAGAGCTGCTAGAAGGCGAGAGCAGCTGAAGCGGAAGGGGCAACTCGGGAGGAAGGCTGGGAGGTGATTGCCCCTCCCATAAGGGATAAAGGACAGGCAAAGGTAGAGAAACCTTTGCAGGAAGCAAAGTCGTTCGATTGGTTCAGACTCATTTTTGAAGTTCTGTGTACTTCGGTGGGTTTTTTTCCCGAGTTCACTTCTGTTCTTGGCAGCACTTCACAGGGAAGAAAGGTGGGTGCTTATCTCGAGGAACTGTTTGAGGTTAATTACCGGCTGGGGATGAAAATAATTCCCAGCGTTGCACTAAAACAAGACTCGTTTTTAAAATAAGCGTGGGCGTAATTACGGTCTCCGAATCCTTGGTCAGAACAGCTGGGGTCTCTCGGAATGGGCTGGACCAGGGATCCAGGGAGTCCTCAGGTGGTCAAGTCGGCATAATTCCCAGGGGGCTCCTGGCCGAAGGGGGAGCCTCTGCTTTTGCCGCCCATGCGTGGGGAGGGCGAGAGAGAGAGAGAGAGAGGAGTCCCTCTCCCAATCCGGAGCGTGGACTTCCTGGGCTGGAGAACAGCTGGTTCAGCAGCTGGTTTAAGACCGGCGGCATCCCGGCACCACGGGGACCGGCCACGTGCCTCCCACAGCTTTTCCCGCTGCCAGACTGGGATTCCACTTACTGCCCGTCCCTGCAGCTGAGTCGGCCCTCTAACAAGGCCCCCAAATGAGGCTGGGAGGCCAGCCGAAGCCCCCTCCCTCCTCCTCCCGGCCCCCCTTCCCCACCGTTACCTTGTTCATCCAAAAGGATGTTTTCCATCTGCAAAGAAAGCGAAAAGGAAACCTGAGTCCAAAAGAAGCAGCGGAGCCCGGATTTCATTTCCTGCACCTCCTCCTTGTGGGGCCGAGAATGAAGCCAAAGTGGGGCGACTGGTTGGTTAGGGGGCTGCCAGCTTGGGGGAGGGGATGGGGGGAGCAAGTGCTTTGCAGCCAGTTGAGAAGGAGGCCGCCCTCCTGCCCGGCCCCTGGGCCCACTCCAGGAGACGAGGCGAGGGTCCCGTACCTTGATGTCCCTGTGCACGATACCCTGGTTGTGAAGATAGGCTGCGAAGGAAAACAGCATCGTTAAAGGAGAATATTTGTAGCTCAGGGTTGAAATGAGTGTGGTTGTATTCTTGTAAGACGTCTCATGACCCAACTAGGGAACATCATCACTCCTGCAAGGGAGCGGGGTTTGGGGAGAAGTGGAGGAGGAGAAGGAAGATGAAGAAGATGAAGAAGAGGAGGAGGAGGAGGATGGCTATGGGGTCCTTGGTGCTTTCTGATCTTGATTGTTTCCTTGAAGACGTCTCATGACTGAACTAGGTAATGTCATCAGTGTTAAAAGGGAGGGGGATTTGCCCTCAATTTACTTTTCTTTACTATGATGATGATGAGGTTCCCTCGATGGGTCACGAAACGTCTGCAAGGAAACCGTCCGGCTCAGAGCGCCCCATAATCCCAGCCTCTTCCAGATGTCAGGCAGGTGTGGTGGAACTTCAAAAGTCACCACATCGCCATGGTTGTGGGATCCGAATTTGGGGTGCTTGCCAAACAGCCCGCAGTTATGACCGTTCCGGCATCCGAGGATCACCTGATTGCCAGGGGCGACTTTCCGACCAGCCAGCCCAAAGTCCATCCAAAGTGAAGACGGCCTGATTCCGTTAACAAATGCAATGATCCGTTTAACAGCTGCGGCACAAGAGGTTGCAAAGTGGGGCAAAACTCACTTAGCAACGGTCTCGGCTATTTCAATAGGAAATTTGGGGCTCACGTGAGGACTAGCTATATGCCGTCCGCTTCTGGCAATTGATTTTTATGATGAATGTATTTTTATGATGACGGTGATCACAATTCATCACTTATAGCTTTTATGTACAATGAGAGCTTATGCACTGAAGACAAATTCCTTGCGTGTCCAATCACACTTGGCCTATAAAGAATTATATTATTATTATTATTATTATTATATTATTATTTATGTTTGTATTAAGCGCGGTGCTGCGGTGGCCTAGAGGCGGAGCACTTCCCAATCAGGAGGCTGTGAGTTCGATCCTAGTTAGGGGCAATATATTTCTCTCTCTGGGCACGCTAAGAATATATCTGCCGAACAAAACTCCGTATCGGTGACAGGAAGAGCATCCGGCCATTCCAAAACTCAGCTAATTCCATTCAGTTGCCCAGACGTCCCCCTTGCAAGGGATTATGGGGCCATTAAATGAAGATGATGGTGATTAATGCTTCCATTAAGTGGGGCTGCACCTCCAGAGGGCACTGCCCTTGGCACTGCCCCACTTAATACGATAAACGGTTTATAATAATACCCGTCATTATAATAAAAGGTTTATAATACCAGGTAGATAAACCAGCATAAAAATAAGGCTATAGGGTTAAGGTCGCTGGCAGGTCATCTCGGGGGCAGCCCAGAGAGGGAGGGGGTTTGCACTGCAGCATCTGGGGGCAGCCCCTCACTCACCCAACACCAGCACCAGCTCCGTGGCGAAGAGTCGGAGGGCGCCTTCGGCCAAGGGTCCCGACGATTTCCAAAGTGTGAAGAGGTCGCCGGAGCTGCAGTAGCCGCACACTGGAAGGCATGGGGGGAGAGAACAGAGACCCCTCACTCGAGAGGCCCGGCAGCTCATCCTGCTCATGGCCCCACCCCACCCCCCACCCCCCATTGCAAAAGGCTGAAGGACAATCTGCAGACGGGGGGGCGTTGCAGGGATTGGCCGAATGGGAGGGGGGAAGGAGATTTATGGCTGCAGAAAGCAGGAAATAATCTTTATGATCCCAGCCAAGGGGGAGGGGGAACAGACGCAGGAGCAGAGGGACATGGGAGGAGTGGAAGAGGGGGGTCTCTAAGCTACCTAAGCCCCCGCCCCCCAGGCAGCTGCTCACTCACTAATGAAGAGATGGTGCTTCCCCTGCCAGCTCTCTCCTAAACAGTGGAGGAACGGGTGGTGCACCTGCCTCTGGGGAAGGAAGAGAAAGGGGGGGTCAGGAGCCAGCCAGACTTGGGGGGGGGCGTTCACTACCTTGGGGAGGGGGTGGCTCTGTAGAATGAGGCTGGGGGCTTAAAAGAAAAGGACCACCCCGGTTTGAAATAGTAAAAGGTTTTTTTGCGAGAAATCTGCAGATGCGCTGTAGAGCGTACTCCGTGGAAAGGTGGGATGATTTCAGGTGAGCGTTTCTTGGGGGGGAGAGGGGGCTTCCTCTATCTGGGATCCTCCCCTACCCCAGATGCGCACTGGGTAAAAAAAAACAGGGGTGTCAAAGCTTGGCAACTGTTAAGGTTTCAACTCCCAGAATTCCCCAGGGAGTCCAACCTTAACAAGTGGAAGACTGGTGGACTACAAATCCCAGGATCTGGGAATTCTGGGAGTTGCTGTCCACAGGGTTTTCCAGTTGCTAAGGTTCCCCTCCTCCCCCCTTTAAAACCTTGCAGACTTCACGTAAGGACCAGCTCTCGCCTCACAATCAGGGGGCTGCGAGTTTGATCCTCGTTAGAGGCAGGTATTTCTTTCACAATGAGAATATTATCTGCTGAAGAAAACTCTGCACTGGCGACAGGAAGGGCATCCAGCCAATAAAACACTCCGCTAGCTTCATTCAGTTGCCCAGACTCCGCCCTGCAAGGGATTATGGAGTTGTTAAAACAAGGATGGCGTAACAGCCCCCCTTCAAGCTGTGCATCATTGGGCCAGGGATAGAATCCATGGGGCACTGCCTTTAGAACCAGCACCTCCAGAGTGACTGGCGTGCCCCTTCTCACTGGCCTTTGGTGCATCATAAAAGTCCAGCGTTTGCCTTGAAAGTCACTCCCTGTGCTGTAATTTAATTATTGCAACCTGCAGGGAATATTGAAATGCGTATATAGGAAATAGGGGAGTTTTAGCACCCGGGGTCTGGTAAATTCGCACGCGTGGCACCGTTCTCTTCTCCCTGCCTTTGTCACCCCCCTGCCCGAGTCGCCTTTCACACGGAGAGAGAGGCAACAGAGGTTTAATAAGTTCAGGAAATGAAAATAAAAGCTATCAAATAACAAAGCCTTATTGATGAGCGATCAATTTCAATTATGCGCTATCAGATTTCCAGTCCGGCCTTAGGCCTGAAAGCCGGCTGGGTGACTTTGGGTCAACCACCAGGAGGTGGGGAGTTCTAGTGCCGCTTTAGGACCCAGCCCCCCCCCAAATCAGCCCCCCGAAAGACCCCCAGCCTCACCTGGATGCTGACCTCCTCTTTGCACTGCCTCACGCTGTCCCTGCGCAGCACCTCCACTTTGGGCACCACCTGTGGGGGACACATGGGGGGTGGGTGAGAGGGCCCCGGGAGCTCGGGGGTGGGTGGGTGGGAGGCGGAAGGGGGCCCACCTTCAGCGCAAAGAACTTTCGCCTGGGAGCTGTCCAGCACTTTCAGGACGGTGCCAAAGGCGCCCTTGGACAGGAAGCCCAGAATCTGGAGGGAAAGAGAGAGAGGCGAAGGGGTGAGGGCGCAGCCCCTTCCCCCCCCCACGAGACCCCTCCCCACCTCCTGCACCCGGGCACCCACCTTGAGTTGCTGCTGCAGTGGAGGCTGGATGGGAAACTCGGGCAGGAAGAGCGAGGCGTGGGGGGCTGCTGGCCACGCCTCCCCCGCCCTCTCGGGGTCTCCTCATCCCCCTGCGCCAGCTCTCCCTTTGGGGGGCTTCGGGGGCCCAGGGCCTGCTCCAGAGTCCCACCCAGGTGGGAGAGGAGGCGTTTCCAGCTTCGTGCCCACAAAGCGTCCGGCAGGGCACCCGCCCGTGGCCCTGCGGAGGGGACAGGGGTGCGTGAGGGGCTCTGCCTGACGTGGGACCCCCAACAAGGGTCAATGGGAGAGGAAAAAACCCACCTCCCCTCCCCCGCCCCATATCCTGCTCCCACCCCTGCCCGTCTTTTAATGGGCCATCGTGTTTGGGAGGTCAGGATTCCAGCAGTGACCCCCAATTAAATCATCAGTCTCTTCCAAACTTCCAAAACTTCCAAAGGATTTATTGGGAGTTAACATGCCAGCACTGCTTGACACATCATCTTGAGACACATCATTCACTGTCACCCTTGACCCTGGTTTCCCCCTCCCCCAACCCCTGAGTGTGTCATAATTCATATCCTCCAATGGGACACATCCCTAGCCCAGAGTCATCCATCAGGCTCTCCAGTTCGAATTTTGCCCTGCAGAAACTTCAGTCCCCTAGTTACTATCTTTGAAAAAAAAAACATGGATGGAATGCACTTTCCATTTCCAAGCTGTCGGGCTGCTCCCTTTCTGTTATGGCAGCTCTAAAAAGACCCCAGCAATATTTGAGGAGTTGACATTGGATTTTGCATTATTAACTTGCATTTTTAATTTATATAGTGTTTTTTTTTATGATTGCAAAACACCAAGAGTTATCTTGAGGTAAGGTGGGGAAGCCTATACATTTTATTGTTGTTGTTATTATTATTATTATTATTATTATTATTATTATTATTATTATTATTATTATTATTATTATTATTATTATTATTATTATTATTGTTGTTGTTGTTGTTTTATTAATACAGACTGACAAAGTTTTGGAACACAATACCCCGGATATCACGATTGTGGAGAAGAAAAAAGTGTGGATCGTCGACATTGCCATACCTGGTGACAGCAGAATCAACTAGAAACAACCTGAAAAAGTCACCAGATATCAGGACTTGAGAATCGATCTGCAGAGACTCCGGCATAAACCAGTGCAGGTGGTTCCAGTGGTACTGGGCACACTGGGTGCTGCTGTGCCTAAAGACCTAGGCAAGCACTTGAAAACAATTGGCGCTGACCAGATCACTCTTGGTCAGCTGCAGAAGGCCACCTTACTGGGATCTGCTCGCATAATCCGCTGATACATCACGCGGTCCTAAACGCTTGGGAAGTGTTCGACTAGTGATTTGTGATACAAAACACAGCATGGCTGCTGTGTATACTGTCATTTTTGTGTAGTATAATAATAACAACAACAACAACAACAACCCTACTTGAAACAGCTTACATCCTCCTATGCTACCTGAACAGTTCCTAGGTTCTTGGTTAGGACTGGAGCTCTTGAGCTACCAACCAGCCTCTGTGTCTTGAGGTGGGTGAGGGTTGTTGCAGGAACTCAGAAGGTCATCCAGTCCAACCCCGTCAGCCTCTGCTGGGAGATACCACCTGCGGGTGTCACCACTGCAAAATCTCCCTCCCCCCCACTGCTCCCCCCAGCCCTGATCTCCCTGCCTACTTGGCAGGGCTGTTGTGAGGCTGAAAGGAAGGGAGGAAATCATAGAGTAACAGAGTTGGAAAGGACCTTGGAGGTCATCTAGTCCGACCCCCCCTACTCATGCAGGGGAGTTTATTCCAAATATTAGAGCAGGGAAGGGAGGCAGGGAAAACCACCCGCCCACCTGGGGGCGGGTTCCAGGCCAAGCACACCGAGCCGGAGGGGCGCAGAGCAGAGCCCCGCAGAGGAGGCCGCTCGCGGCGCGGGATCCAGAGGGGCAGCGCAACCTCGGAGGAACGAGGGAGCCCCTCTCGGTTCCCTCCGCGCAGAGCCCACGGGCGGACTCCAAATCCCATCCTCTTCCCAGCCGCCCAGGGTAAGGAGACCCCCCCGAAGCCCGCCCGGGGGTCTTTCTGGAGGGCCAGGAGGGGCTCAGCCCCCGCAGGCGCCCCTTCCCCTCAACGCCCCCCGAGGGAGTCCCCTTCCCAGCTGGGTCGCCTCCTGCAGAGGGAAGCCCCTCCCCACCCGGCCCTCCCCTCTTCATCCGGGCGGGCGGAGGGGTGGTCTCGCTTTTACGTCCCCCTGCCCCCCCGGGCATGGAGCCCCCCACCCCACTTGCGGTGCTCCCCTTCCTGCAGCTGAGCCACCCCGGGAAACCCCCTTTTTCCACGGCGGGGTGGAGGGGGTTGATCCGCGACCCCTCCCCATTTGGGGGCCGCGGAAGCCGCTCCGCACGTGCTCCGCCGGCCTTACCCGCAACTTCGGGGGAAGCCCCGCTCGGCCGGCTCCCCGGCGGGGTGGCTGCCCGCGGCCCCCATCTGGGCTGCGGCCGGTGGGCGCCCTGGGAGGAGCGGAGGCCCCGCGGTAATCCCGCTTACGTAACCCCCCGCCCCGCCGCCCCGCTAATCCCCGGCGGCAGCCCTCGGCCACGCCCCTTATGCAAAACCCAGGTGGTGCGCCCCGCCCCGCCGCCTCCTAGGCTCCGCCCCTGCTCGGCATTCAAGACGTTCCCGCGGCTGGGAAAACCCGCCCAAGAGGCGTGGCCTTGCGGAGCTCGCACCGGATTGGCTGCGCGAAGCCAAGCCGCACCCCCCCACTCTTCTGCATAACACCTCCTGCCCCGCCTCCAAATCCCCGGTGGCGCCCGCGGGCGCAGGCTCCGCTCTCCTTCCCTTCGCTTGGACTACAATGGCTTTGGCTGGGGCCGATGGGACCTGCAGTGCAACGTCTGGATGGCTTGGCTGGAGACTCCCAAAGGCACCTCTGGGTGGGAAAGGTGCAAGCCTCACCTGGGCAGAGTCCGGTGGCGTTTATGCAAAGCGGGGGGGAACAGCCAATAAAAGGAGAATATTTGTAGCTGAGGGCCGGACTGGGGGGTCCCCGCTGCTCTCTGAGCTGGGCTGCTTTTTTGGCAGACGTTTCGTGACCCAACTAGGGAACATCTCCAGTGCTGCAAGGGAGGGTTTGAGGAGAAGGGAGGAGGAGAGAGGAGGAAGGAGGGAAGAAGGTGAAGTAGGAGGAGGAAGAAGAGGAGGACAAAGGAAGGAGGAAGGATGGAAGATGTTGAAGTAGGAGGAGAGAGGAGGAGGAAGAGAGGAAGGAAGGCAGGAAGAAGGTGAAGTAGAAGAATGAAGAGAAGGAGGAGGAGGGAAGAACGATGGAAGATAGTGAAGTAGGAGGAGGAGGAGGGAGGGAAGAAGGAAGAAGGTGAAATAGGAGGAGGGAGAGGAGGAGGAGAGAGAGAGGAGGAAGGAGGGAAGAAGGTGAAGTAGGAGGAGGAGGAAGCGGAGGAGGGAAGAAGGAAGGAGAAGGTGAAATAGGAGGAGGGAGAGGAGGAGGAAGAGAGAGGAGGAAGGAGGAAGAAGGTGAAGTAGGAGGAGGAGGAAAGAAGGAAGGAGAAGGTGAAATAGGAGGAGGGAGAGGAGGAGGAAGAGAGGAGAAAGGAGGGAAGAGAGGAGGAGGAAGAGAGGAGAAAGGTGAAGGAGGAGGAGGAGGAGAGGAGGAGGAGGGAAGAAGGAAGGAGAAGGTGAAATAGGAGGAGGGAGAGGAGGAAGGAGGGAAGAAGGTGAAGTGAGGAGGAGGAGGAAGAGGAGAAAGGAGGGAAGAACAGTGGAAGATAGTGAAGTAGGAGGAGGAGGAAGAGGAGAAAGGAGGAAGAACAGTGGAAGATAGTGAAGTAGGAGGAGGAGGAAGAGGAGGAGGGAAGAAGGAAGGAGAGAAGGTGAAATAGGAGGCGGGAGAGGAGGAGGAAGAGAGGAAAAGGAGGGAAGAAGGTGAAGTAGGAGGAGGAGGAAGAGGAGAAAGGAGGGAAGAACAATGGAAGATAGTGAAGGAGGAGAGGGAGGAGGAAGAGGAGGAGGGAAGAAGGAAGGAGAAGGTGAAATAGGAGGAGGGAGAGGAGGAGGAAGAGAGGAGAAAAGGAGGGAAGAAGGTGAAGTAGGAGGAGGAGGAAGAAGAGGAGAAAGGAGGGAAGAACAATGGAAGATAGTGAAGGAGGAGGAGGAGGAAGAGGAGGAGGGAAGAAGGAAGGAGAAGGTGAAATAGGAGGAGAGGAGGAGGAGGAGGAGGAGGAAGGAGGAAGGTGAAGTAGGAGGAGGAGGAAGAGGAGGAGGAAGAAGGAAGGAGAAGGTGAAATAGGAGGAGGGAGAGGAGGAGGAAGAGAGGAGAAAGGAGGGAAGAAGGTGAAGTAGGAGGAGGAGGAAGAGGAGGAGGGAAGAAGGAAGGAGAAGGTGAAATAGGAGGAGGGAGAGGAGGAGGAAGAGAGGAGAAAGGAGGAAGAAGGTGAAGTAGGAGGAGGAGGAAGAGGAGAAAGGAGGGAAGAACAATGGAAGATAGTGAAGGAGGAGGAGGAGGAAGAGGAGGAGGGAAGAAGGAAGGAGAAGGGGAAATAGGAGGAGGGAGAGGAGGAGGAAGAGAGGAGAAAAGGAGGGAAGAAGGTGAAGTAGGAGGAGGAGGAGGAGGAGAAAGGAGGGAAGAACAATGGAAGATAGTGAAGTAGGAGGAGGAGGAAGAGGAGGAGGAAGAAGGAAGGAGAAGGTGAAATAGGAGGGAGAGGAGGAGGAGGAAGAGAGGAGGAAGGAGGAAGAAGAAGGTGAAGGAGGAGGAGGAGGAAGAGGAGGAGGAAGAAGGAAGGAGAAGGTGAAATAGGAGGAGGGAGAGGAGGAGGAGGAAGAGAAAAGGAGGGAAGAAGGTGAAGTAGGAGGAGGAGGAGGAGGAGAAAGGAGGGAAGAACAATGGAAGATAGTGAAGTAGGAGGAGGAGGAAGAGGAGGAGGGAGAAGAAGGAAGGAGAAGGTGAAATAGGAGGGAGAGGAGGAGGAAGAGAGGAGGAAGGAGGGAAGAAGGTGAAGTAGGAGGAGGAGGAGGAGGAGGAGGGAAGAAGGAAGGAGAAGGTGAAATAGGAGGAGGGAGAGGAGGAGGAAGAGAAGAGAAAAGGAGGGAAGAAGGTGAAGTAGAAGGAAAAGGAGGAGGAAGAACCCCCAAACCCAGGGATGATGGAGGGCCAGGGGCTTCCTAAGGCCTCCGAAGAGCCCGGCTCACCCCCCAAGCAGCCTCCCTTGAACCGGGGGTCCCCAAACATGGCCACTGTTTAAAGGCTGGTGGACTTCAACTCCCAGAATTCTCCAGGCAGCACCTCTGCCTTAAAGGAAAGAAGGGGCCGCACTCAGGTGGAAGTCCTTTTGAGTCTGGGGTCTGCTCCCTCCACCCCCCAGGAGCCCCTGCACACCTGGGCTGAACGAAGAAGAGGAACCGAGGGAGGCACCAGGCCCCTTCCTGGCCGAGGACCCCTTAACCCCTGAGGGGGCTGTCACAAGGCAGGAGAGGGCTGAATGCGCAGGGGGCCGTTTCTTTGCATTGGCACAGGGGGTCCTCAAATGGCGACCACAATCGGGCCCCAGATTGACCTAGAGAAACGTGTTGAGTTTTGCCTGTTGTGTGACTTTTCTTGCCACCGTCGTTAAGTGAGTCACTGCACTTAAGTTAGTAACATGGGTTAAGGGCATCACTGCAGTTGTCACATGGTCGTTAAGTGAATCCGGCTTCCCCCTCCCCCATTGCTTGTCGGAAGGTCACTAAAAGGAGATCAGGGACACTGCGACAGTCACAAGTATGAACCAGTTACCAAGGGTCTGAATTCCGATCACGTGACACCCCCCCCCCAGGGAGGCTGCTGCAACGGTCACGTGTGAAAAACGGCCATAAGTCACTTTTCCCAGTGCTGTTGTCACGTGAGATGGCCACTAAATGGATATAAGTCGAGGACTGTTATATGTGGAAACTACATCTTGTAAGTTACACCTGACAAAATGAAGAACGGAAGAGATTCCATGTTTATCCGATAGTTGACCTGCGCAACGATTACTGGACAGTTATACAAGTGGATCTAATGGACACATGATGTTTGGTCACTTGTTCTGTTTTGAAAGTAAAATGTCAAGTTCTTGGCTGGAACAGGGGTTTGTAATGTTGGCTTACAGATACAGGTGAGAGATGCTAGGTCACCCTGAGCCAGCGGAAACCTGTTAATGATCCATTGCGCTTGGATGGACATAACAGGAAGACACGGCCGTGAGAACGAGGGTAGCTTCCAAGGACAAGGAAACAGGTGTTACGCTACAATAATAGGGGAGATATGTAGCTTGGGTAGAGTGTGGACCCAGGAAAGGGGCAGAGACTGTATATTTGAGCCTGTATATAAACCCCGGCCCTCCCGGGGAAAATGGTTTCTGTCCACGGGCAGAATTCCCTTTGGCAAAAGCTTCATAATGAATATTTCATATTGTTCACGTGTCTCTGGCTGTTTTTTTATTTTGATGCACCAACTGCATCCACCCCAGCGGCCTTTTCTAGCTCAGAGGTGGAGAAGCGTGGCGGCTGAGTCCCAGCGGCCTTGAGTGACGGGGCTTGGAGAGTCCCCTGCACTGACCCCCTTCCATCTGTGGATGGTCCCCCTGCCCCACTTAGAGCTTCGGATCTCCACACGCCTCTCGGCTGCAGAAGACAGGCAGTCCTCGACTTGCGACCACAGCCGAGCACCAAAATTTATATTTGTTTCATTGTTGCTGAGCGAGACGTTAAGGGAATTCTGGCCCATTTTACGACCTTTCTTGCCACAGTTGTTAAGTGAATCTTGTTTCCTCGCTGACTGGGCCTGTCAGAGAGGTAGCAAAAGGGGATCATGAGATCCCCCGGGGACGCTGTGGCCGTCATAAATGTGAATCTGAATTTTGATCACATGACTGCAGGGGTGCCACAACGGTCGTTAAGCGTGACAAGCAGCCCTACGTCGCTTTTTTTTTCAGTGCTGCTGTGACTTTGGATGGTCACTGAACGAGGACTGCCTGTGGCTGACCACCCAACTCACAGAAAAGCGGTTGGACTAAGTGCTGCCCTTTGAAAGAGGGACAGCTGGCGATCGTAAAGGAGAACCCGGAGAAAGACTCTGTGCATGCTCAGGAGCCCTCCGGCTGAGGGGGCCAAGGGTGCTTCAGAGGCAGCCGTTTTCAGGTCAGCCAATTAAAAGGCCCAAATAGCCCCCCCAGAGTTGGGTGGGGAACCCTGAGCCTGCCTCCCACCCTCCGGGCTGCCTTCGACGCCCCCCTCGGACACATGGGGGGGGTCACTAAGACACAGGATGCGTTGGATTTCGGGGGAGGGTTGGACTGAAGCCCTCCAAGGGCCCCTTAAGGCTGCAGGAGGAGGGTGGGGGGAGTCTGGGGGCCGGCACCCCCCCTGGCAGATTCAGGGCTGCGGTGGGGGGGCGGCAGAGGAATCAGGACAGGAGGCGGCTCCAAATGATAAACTCTGTTATTTAAACTCTCCCCCCCCTCCCCCCCGAGGGCCCCCCCTGCTCTTGGTCCTTCCCGCCAGCGCTTGGGGCCCTCGGGGCCCCGTCAGTCTCCGTCCAACGCCCGGCCGGCAGGGCCTCCTCCTCCTCCTCCTCCCCCAGAGGGCCTGCAGGCCGGGCTCCGGCAAGTGGCTGCTGCTGCTGCGGCCGGCTCACTTGCGCCGGCTGAAGATGGACTTCTTGCTGGGGTTCTTCTCGCCCACACTCAGGCCGATGAGCAGCCGGGCCTTCTCGTCCTCCTCCTGCTGCTGCACCGGCCCCTCCAGCTTGCTCTCCTGCCGCGCCCGGGACTCCGTGCTGCCCACCGCCGGCTTCAGGCGCAGCTTCTCCTTGATGACCTGGGAGGGGAGGGAGAAAGAAGGAAGGAAGGAGGGAGGGAGGGAGGAAGGAAGGAAGGAAGTAGGGAGGGAGGAAGGAAAGAAGGATGCAAGAAAGAGGAAAAGAAAGGGAGGAGAGGAAGGGAGGAGCAAGAAAGGAAGGAAGGAGGGACGGAGTAGGGGAGAGGAAGGAAGGAGGGAGGGAGGGAGGGAGGAGAAAGAAGAGCGAGGGAGGGGAGGGGGGAGAAGAAGGATGAAGAAGAGGAAAACGAAGGAGGAGGGAGAAGGAAGGAGAAAGGAAGGAGGGACGGAAGTAGGGGAGAGGAAGGAAGGAGGGAGGGAGGAGGGAGGGAGGAGGAGAAGAAGAAAGGAGAGGGGGAGGGAGGGAGGGAGAGAAAGAAGGATGAAAGAAGAGGAAAACGAAGGAGGAGGAGAGGAAGGGAGGAGAAAGGAAAGGGACGGAGTAGGGGGGAGAGGAAGGAGGGAGGGAGGGGAGGGAGGGAGGAGAAAGAAGAAAGGAAGGAGGGAGGGGAGGGAGGAGGAGAAGGAAGGATGAAAGAAAGAGGAAAATGAAGGAGGGAGGAGAGGAAGGGAGGAGAAAGAAAGGAAGGAAGGAGGGAGGGAAGTAGGGAGGGAGAGGAAGGAAGGAGGGAAGGAGGGAGGGAGGAGAAAGAAGGATGCAAGAAAGGAAAACGAAGGACGGAGGGAGGGAAGGAAGAAGCAAGAAAAGGAGGAGGGAGAGAGGAAGGAAGGAGGGTGGGAGGAAGGAAAGAAGGAAGGAAGGAAGGGAAGGAGGCAGGAGGTAGAAAGAAGGGACGGAAGAAAGGAAGCAGGAAGGAAAGAAGGAAGAAGAAGGGAAGGAGGCAGCAGTGATAGAAAGGAGGCAGAGAGGGAGGAAGGAAGGATGAGAGGAAGGAAGGGAAGGAGGAAAGGATGGAGTTGGCTTTCACCCACTTTCTCCCCATCCCTGGTAATGTATCTCCCATAATCCCCAGCCCAGCCAGAAGCTTCGGGTACCACAGCTGGCATTAAGGGCGCCATCCCTGCAAAGCTTGCCAGCTGTTGGGGATAGCAGTGCCAGGGACAGGTGGTGGTTCTGGAGCCTCAGGCCCAACTCCAATGCCTGGCCTGGAGGGTGGGCTTTGTTGCCCCCCCGGCACCCCCTGCTCCCAGCCCCCTTGCCTCCCCCCCAACCTTACCTGGGCCACCAGGGCCTTTCGGCTGTCCCGCTTCACCGCCATGGCAAAATCCAGCCACGTCCAGGTGTTGTTGTGGTACTCGAGACACGGCAGCACCAGGTTGAGATCCCCCAGTCCACGCTGTTCTTCTCCCCTGCAGTGACGGGGGGCAGGAAAGGGGAGGGTATTCAGAAACCAGAAGCCCCCCTCTTTCCTAGCAGCCCCCACCCCGGACACCGACCCAACCGCTGCCTCTCCAACAAAAGCAATCCTGGGCAACTGACCGCCACAAGATGGTGGGAGGGAGGGAGAACCCAATGGAGACTTTGACTAGGCAGACCCCGACTGCCCCCCTCAAGGCCCCCCGCATACGCACCTTGTAGCTGACGCAGAGGGGCACCTGGGGGATCTTGATGTAGATGAAGGAGTGGTTCATGGCCGCCCGCTCCTTCATCTTGTCGATGTCGTCCACTGGGTACTGGGGAGGACGGGGGGAGAACGGCCGTTAGAGCCAGCCCAGCGTCCCCCACCTCGCGCCCGGGGCTCCCGGCTTTCCTGGCAGGGCTGCCGCAGGAGGGAGACACCCCCTCCCCAAACCAGGCCGTGACAACAAGCCCCCGATTTACAAAATCATGTAGTGACCGTTCCAACTTACGACGGCACCGGAAAAAGGGACCGTGTTTCACACTCACGACTGGGGTCACGTGGACTGATTCCCACTTGTGGGACCTTCGGACGAGCCACATTGGCAGAGGGATTCGCTTAACGGACCGTCTTGCTAAACTTGTTAACAACGGCAGGGATTCGCTTAAGAACTTTGGCAAGAACGGTCGTAAAAGGGGCCAAGCTCACTTAACAACTGCCTTGCAAAGCCGGCTGGGGAACTCTGGGAGAGGAAGTCCGCCAGGCTGAACGTTGCCAAGGTGGGAGACCCCTGCTCTAGGGCACTTCCAGGGGTCTCTCTCGGAGAAGGGGAGGACCACCGCTGGGCACGGAGGAAGCAAGACCCTGCACACGCACGCACACACACACGTGTCTCCGATCTCAGGGTGCTTCGCTTGGCCAAGGGCCAAGAAGTCCCTGAGCGGCAGCTACCTCAGGTGTTTTGCGGAAGGAGCGCCTGACCCCCGATGTCCGGTTCAGCCCTTGGCCCATGCCCTTCCCGGAGCCCAGCGAGTCTTCCGAGACCATCAGCTGACGCGGCTTGACCACCGGCATGCCTGCGCGTCCAGGAGAAAAACTCCCATCAGGTGGGGAGAGCCCAACTCATGGGTAGCCCCCCCCCTTTGACAGGGCATTTGGTTTTGCAGCTACTACGATTGTCGGCCGAGCAGGGACAAAAACAGCCAGAGTGACGATTGAGAAGCCTTGTCGGTCAATAGGAGCGTTGGCTGACAGTTGGCTGAAATGGCAGAATTTGACTCTTTTGATGACAGGAAAAGAATAATAAGGATTCAGGGAAACCGCTTCTGAACTTCCTGCTTGGAGTGGGAAAGAATGAAGCTCTTGATTTTGGGGTCTTCCACCTGAGCCCCCTTAAGACTGGTGGGCTTCAACCCCCAGAATTCCTGGCTGGGAAACTCTGGGAGCTGAAGCCCCCAAGTGCTTAAAGCGGCCAAGGTGGGAGACCCCTGGATGAGACTGACAGATCCTTAGAAAGGGCTGGCTCGTATTATGATGATGATGATGATGATGATGATGATGAAAAAGCAAAACGTGCTGATTTGATGTGAATGTCTTATCAGAAGCCGATGTGTCTTTTCCTTTTCGTTCTTATCCTCCCTCACTTCTCTTCCCCACCGTTTTCCTTTCGTATTTTGCATCCCATTTTATTTTATAACCCAATAAAAAAATGTTCAATGCTGATTCACGGCTAGCTTACCAGGTACCTAGGAGCCGGGGCAATCAATGACTAACCACTTAACGGCCACCCATCAACGCTACTACATTTAAATCTACACACAGTCAGGCATGACGTTCCCTGCGGAGGGGGTCCAGGACAAGTTTGAAAGCTCGGAGGACTCAAACCTCCGGTCCCCGTGACCGATCCAGATTGGATCCTGCGATATTATCCTGGGACACGTACCCTGTTTTCCCCGAAAATACGAACCATCCTGAAAGTAAGCCCTAGCTTGATTTCTACACATGCGCCCAATAGAAGCGCTACCCCCAAAAATAAGCCCTAATTAAGACCCCTACCCACTCCAGAATGGACGGGTAACAATTAAGCCAGGGTGGGGATGCGGAGTGGTGGAGCTGCCCTACTACTTACCTTTGGGCAGGTGTAGCCAGGCCTCGCACACCCGACACCTGCCTTGCCGGCCCATTTCTTCTGCAGCCAGCAAGGCTTTCCTGAAGGCCTCTGGAGCTGATGACAAAGCTCTGGATCGATCCTGAAGGGTGCAGAGGCCTTCAGGAGAGCCTTGCTGACCGCAGAAGAAGGAGTTCCGGAAGGCCTTTGACAGCGAAAAGGAGGCCAAGTGTGATGCCCACAATCAAGGTTAGCCAGTGGATGGCATCCCCCCAAAAATAAGACCTGGTGCCTTTTTTGCGTGACAAAATATATATATATAAGACAGGGTCTTATTTTTGGGAAAACATGGTAGATTTTGCCTCCATTCATGTCAAAACTCTCAGCTCCCACACCTCTTCCCCCCAGGACGGAGCTGGGAAGCGTGCAGAGAGGCGCCAGGCAGCCTCCTTGGGGGGGTGCCCTTCCCGCTCACCCGTGGTCACCAGCTTGGACTTGTCCTCTTCGTCGCCCACTTCCTCCTCCTCCACGTTGCGTCCGGGGAAGAAGAACCCCATCATGCGTTGGAAGAACTGGTGGGTCAGCTGGATGGTCAGCGGCACCACGTTGACCTGGTTTTTTTTGGGGGGGAGGGGGCACAGAGATTAGGCTCCCCACGTGCAAAAAGGGGAGGGAGGGGCTCAGCCCTCCACCCAGCCCCGCTCACCTCAAAGTGCTCCTTGATGGAAATGCCGCCCACAGGCGGGCGGACCTTGCTGAAAATGCGCAGGGCCAGCTGACGTCCCGACTGGCAGGCACTCTGGGGCCGCAGGACTACCTGCGGGGGACAGACCAGAGGTCAAAATCCCCCCTCTGCAGGGGGGAAGCCCCCTCCTTGCTTGTATGCACTCTTAAAACCTGTGGTGGGATGGACCCTGAGGCCCCTACCTCGTGAGCCCCCAGAGCCCATGGTCACAGGGGGCCAAACGCATGATGAGCTGGAGCAAATCCTCGATTCGAGGTGGCACAGGAGACAACTCCAATATTTAATCAAAGGGAAGGGCTGCCCCTTATCAGAGGCGTCTTGGGTAAAGCGTAGGAATGTCCAGGCCGATCGCCTTAGAGCAAAGGTTCCATGCAGAACATCCAACCCAGCCTTGGGGGGGGGGGGGTTGCAACTCTACATTCTATATCTGCACTCAAATTGTTTTTGCTTTATACAGGTCACCTTCAAGGAGTGAGAGGAGCCGAATGTCAACTCATCGAACATTCCTAGGCCTGTTTTAGTAGTTGCCATAAAAAAGGGGGGAGGAAGGCAATCCTGGAGAGCAGCGCAGCAGTTTGGAAGCGGGAGTACATTCCAACTCTTTATCTTTAAAAGATTGTAGCTAAACTACTGGAGCTTTTGCCCCACGAATATATTTAATTGGAGAATGTGATTGATGACATCCAGCCTGTGAAGATGCTCAATTGGAGAATCTGATTTATGACACCACCGGGGGTGGGTGGGACGACAGGGTCATAGGGGACTGTGAATGACGTAGGCCAGATTTGGCTTCATACAGGGCAGGGCCACTATAGGTCGTCTCTAATGAATCCTTTGAAGTTTTTTGAAGTTTGGCTGGAGAATCATGATTTAATTAGGGCAATGGCTGGAATCCTGACACTCTAGGACAGGGATCAGCAACCTGCGGCTCTGGAGCCACATGTGGCTCTTTCGTTCCTCTGCTGCGGCTCCTGGTCACCAGTCGGCGCCACAATTTTCAAAGGAGCTTCTGGTTGGGGGCGGGCGGGGGGAAGCAAGGAGACTCTATGGCAAGGGGAAGGTTTTCTGGTCGGCTCCACAATTGAGAGGGCTTTCAGTTAGGACAGGTAGAGGAAGGAGGAGGACTCTATGGTGGGGGAACCGGACTTCTGGTCAGCTCCAGAATTGAATGGGGGAGGGGGGGCTTCTGGTTAGGACCTTTGTGCTCTTGGGAGTGGGCTAGGACCACTGGCCGTGGGAGCGGGTCCGTGCTCTGAGCTGGCTGTTTGGCTCCCGGACGTTTCGTTACCCAACTAGATCAGGTGGGCCACCCCACCTTGTAGACGGCGTTGGGCAGCAGGTTGTTCATGGTCACCCAGCCCAGCTCCAGGAGATGCTCGGCTGTGTCGTCCGACTTGTTTACCTGCAAGAAGAGGAGGGGGGGGGGTCAAATTATTCCCCAAAGATCCCCTGAAGGCAGGACGAGACGCAACGGAGGGAACCTCACCCAAGGCGAGAGAAGCAATTTAGAACGAAGGAGAGAAAGTCCCTGACAGTTAGAACAATGAATCAGTTAAATCATAGGCTTCCCCCCAGAAACTGTGAATGCTCCAACACTGGAAGTTTTTAAAGAACGGATGGAAAGTGATCAAGGAGAGAAGCAACCTGGAATTAAGTCTGAGCAGGGGGTTGGACTAGAAGACCTCCAGGGTCCCTTCCAACTCTGTTATTCTCTATTCTGTATCCTTCCTAAAAGAGAGAATGTTGTAAAGATGAGGCAGTTGAGTTGCTTGATCATGATCAACCGAAGTCTAGTCTTGCATTTATACACATTTTTAGTAATCCTCCAACATTGGTTAACTTTGGTTATTGCTTAAGTTTTGCTACTGTTTAGCATAGTAATTAATACAATTAATTATCTCTAGTTTAAGTCTAACACATGTTTACTTCCTCTCTCTAATCCTCCTTTAGATTAGTGACTTTGTTTGCCTGAGTTGTATTTGCTTGTAAACATTCTTTATCTGAGGTTTGCCATCCAAGATAAGAACATTCCTGCAATTACAACTCTACAAGAGAACAATTAAACAGTGGAATGATTTACCTCCAGAAGTTGCGAATGCTCCAACGCTGGAAGTTTTTAAGAAAAGATTGAAGCACCATTTATCTGAAGTGGTGTAGGGTTTCCTGCCTAGGCAGGGGGTTGCACTAGAAGACCTCCAAGGTCCCTTCCAACTGTTATATTCTTTTCGTTTTTAAATAATATCTTTATTACACATTTTACGCCGCCTTTCCATTTTTGACAGCACATCGGAGTTGGCTTCTTATCTATTTACATAGTAATACTTTCATTTTCATTGTCAGTTCCTGGTATATTTCTCTACTCGTACAATTATATATTTACCTTTTTATAATTCTTTATATATATACATTTCCTGCATTTCTGTCTGTTCTATTCTTTTAAGAGGCTGGAGTGGTCAGCAGCCGCCGCAGCTGGAGCTGGCTTGGCTCAGCTGCAAGAATTCAAATTTCGTAACAACCGGTTCTGTGGGTGTGGCTTGGTGGTCATGTGACTGGCTGGGCATGGTTTGTATGTAAATATTGTGAAGACTTATTTGTATGTAAATTATGTAAATATTGAATTTTTTATAAAGGAAGGAGCAACTTTTACCCAAAATCGGGCAAGGCAGGCAGGCAGATTGAGTTGCTCACAGAATCACAGACTCACTCAGAAATCTATCTTTCTGCCATTGGCTACCTGAGTCTGCACTGAACAGTAGAAGCTTCGGTCCTAAGGAAGGTTCAGCTCTGCTTGTAGATTAGCTAGAAAGCAAGAAATCCAACGATTTCCTGCTTTCTAGCGAATCTAAATCTCCCGGCACAGCAGAACAGCTGATGGTCGGGGGAAAAACAAAGGAAGAACAGCAACTTAGCAGGCAAGTTGGATGGCGCGCATGCCAGGTAAGGCAGGGGTGGCCAACCTTGGCCACTTTAAGACTTGTGGACTTCAACTCCCAGAGTTCCTCAGCCAGCTTTGCTGGCTGAGGAACTCTGGGAGTTGAAGTCCACAAGTCTTAAAGTGGCCAAGGTTGGAGACCCTGAGTGGCACGATTTGCCGGTTCTCTGAACTGGGCAGAATCGTAACAACCGGTTCTATAGAACCGGTCTGATCCGGTAGAATCCCACCTTGCTGTACAGGAAGCGCTGCAGCTCCACCTCCGCGATGCCCAGCTGCCCGTCCTCCTCGGTCAAGCGCCAGCGGGCCTGGGCGAAGTAGAACTCGGTCCGGCGAGCCACACTGACGTCCTCCAGCTGTTTGCGCAGCTCCATTTTGTTGGCCCTCTGCAGCTGGAAGTCCTTGAAGCACCTGAGGGAAGAGGGGCGGACGCCTTGCTTAGCGACGGCAAAGGGGCGACGGCACGGAAAGAAGGGACTTACGACCCTTCTCCACGCTTATGACCGTTGCAGCAGCGTCCCCATGATCACGTGATCCAAATTCAGAGGCTCGGCAGCCGACTCATGTTTATGACGGTCGTGGTATCCCGATCAGCTTTTGTGATCTTCAACAATGGGGGGAGCCAGATTCACTTAAGAACCGTGTGACTAACGTGAACGGGTGCAAGGTTTTGTTTAAGTGAATCTGTGGCGAGAAATGTTGTGAAATGGGGCAAATCTTTGGTTTAGCAACATACATTTTTGGGGCTCAACTACAGTCGTAACTCAAGGACCACACCTGGAATACTGTCCCCAATTTTGGTCATGATACTACAAAAAAAGATGTTGAGACTTTGGAAAAAGTGCAGAGAAGAGCAACAACTAAGAGGATCGAAGGCCTGGAGACTAAAACGTATGAAGGACGGTTGCAGGATTTGGGCTTGGCTCGTCTAGAGAAAAGAAGAATTAGGGGAACATGACAGTATTTGAGGGGCTGCCCCCCAAAAGAGGGAGTCAAGCTGTTCTCCAAAGAAGAAAGAAAGAAAGAAAGAAAAAGGAAGGAAGGAAGAAAAGAAAGAGAAAGAAAGAAAAAAAAAGAAAGAAAGAAAGAAAGGAAGGAAGGAAGAAAGAAAGAAAGAAAGAAAGAAAGAAAGAAAGAAAGAAAGAAAGAAAGAAAGAAAGAAAGAAAGAAAGAAAGAAAGAAAGAAAGAAAGAAAGAAAGAAAGAAAGGAAGGAAGGAAGGAAGGAAGGAAGGAAGGAAGGAAGGAAGGAAGGAAGGAAGAGGGAATCCAACTGTTTAATTAAAAAGCACCTGAAGGCAGGACAAGCAATCTATGAAAATTAATCCAGGAGAGAAGCAACCTGGAATTAAGAAACTTCCAAACAGCTGGGACAATTAACCATAAGACATAAGACATAAGAATTTTTGTCATTACACTCGCAAGCGGGTGCAACGAAATGAGGTGCTCTTCCACAAAGTAAAAACTGGACAAACACCACTAAAAAGAAAAAAAAGAAAAAAAAATTAAACTAAACACAACCAACCATACAATCATCTCTATGCAATTTAAAAATGTAAATACCCCATTACTCTCAGCCATTTAATTCCACAAAAATCTTATGACCCTGCATTCAAACTCAAAACTGCACTTGGATAAAAACTGTTCTTAAATCTGGTCGTCCTTGTTCTTAATACCCTAAATCTCCTTCTCGATGGTAATAGTTCAAAGAGCTGATGTCCCGGATGAGAGGAGTCATTCAATATATTAAGTATCTTCCTCTTGCGTCTATTCCTATACAGTTCTTCCAAAGAGGGGAGTGAGCAGCCAATGATGTTTTGGGCCGTCCTGATCACCCTCTGAATTGCCTTTTTCTCTGCCACTGTGCAGCTCGAGAACCATACACAGAGACAGTAGGATAATATACTCTCAATTGAACTCCGATAGAAGGTAGTCAGTAGACTCTCAGCCAGTTGTTGTTTCCTAAGAATCCTTAGTAAATACAACCGTTGTTGTGCCTTCTTAATTAAAGCAGCGGTGTTTTGCGCTCCAGGTCAGGTCATTTGTAATGATGGTCGAGAAACTTACATTCCACCACCTGTTCCACACGAACTCCCTCTATATACAGTGGCTGAATGTCTGCTCTTCTTTTCCTATAGTCCACTATAACCTCCTTGGTCTTCTTATTATTAAATAGAAGATTATTATTTTTGCACCAGCGGATAGCTGTAATACCTCATCCCGATATGCAGACTCATCATCCCCAGAAATAAGTCCTACAAGCGTAGTATCGCCTGCAAATTTCATTATCCTATTGTTGGGATGTTTATTTGTGCAATCAGATGAATAGATGGAGAACAGTAGTGGACTAAGGACACAACCTTGTGGAGTGCCAATGCTAAGTGTCTTGACAGTAGAAATATAATCATTCAGTTTAACTCTTTGTGGACGATTTGTTAAAAAGTCCAATATCCATAAACAAATAGAATCTGGAAAATCTAGATCTTTGAGCTTGGCTATTAATCTGTGCGGTATGATGGTATTGAAAGCAGAACTAAAATCTGCGAACAACATTCTTACATAATTCCCGGTGTTTCCAAATGGGATAAGGCCATGTGAAGCACAGTAATAATTGCATCCTCGGTTGATCTATTTTCTTTGTAAGCAAACTGAAGCCCATCAAAGGAATCGGGAAGGCAGGAGATAATATAATTTCGAACTAGCTGCTCAAAGCACTTCATTAAGATGGAAGTTAGTGCCACCGCCTATAGTCGCCGGACCATTTGTGGGCAACTTTTTAGGCAGTGGAACGATGGTGGAAGCCTTGAGACAAACAGGAACCACACATTGTGTCAAGGATCGATTAAAAATTTTGGTCCATACCCCAGCTAACTGATCAGCACAGTCTTTTACCACCCGACCAGGAATTAAGTCAGGCCCAGCTGACTTTCTGGAATTAACCGCCTTCTTTTTCTGCCTCACATCCTGCTCATTCACAATGAAGGGGAGACTCTGCTGAGCAAATGATGGCAAAGGGACAGTTTCAGTTTGATGGATCTCAAATCGAGCAAAAAGTTGTTCAGCTCCTCAACCACCGCCGCTACCATCCAAAGAGACCTTTTTGCTTTATAGTTCGTTAGTTGTTGAACCCCCTGCCAAACCTGCCTCATGTTATTACTGAGAAAGCAATCTTCAATTCTCCTCTTATATTCGGCCTTAGCTTGCTTAATGCCTCTCCTCAAGTTCGTTCTTGCAGCACTATAATCTAGATCATTTCCAGACTTAAAAGCCTTATTTCTTGCGTACAACAAGCGTCTAACCTTTCCGGTCATCCAAGGTTTTTGATTAGGATAAACCCGGATTCGTTTATCCACCGTGACAGTATCAATACAGTGTGCCATATACCCTAACACCGCAGCCGTGTGATTGTCGAGATCAGGATGATCAAAAACTTCCCAGTTTGTCTGTTCGAAGCAGTCCTTTAGCTGCTCCATTGCTCCCTCTGGCCAGCTTTTCACCGTCTTGACTACCGACCCTGCCTGTTTTCTTAGAGGAATATACTCCGGGGCTAAAAGCAGGGACAAGTGATCCGACTGGCCCAGATGTGGTAATTGTAATACCCTGTATCCATTTGCAATATTCGTGTAGACCTTATCCAAGTTGTTCGACCCCCTAGTGGCACACCTTATATGTTGATAGAATTTAGGGAGGACCACACGAAGAACTACATGATTAAAATCTCCCGCAATAATGTATACAGCATCTGGAAATTTGCTTTGCAAGTTGCCAATTTCATCACCAGGAAGCCCAGAGCCAAATCTACATTTGCATCCGGCGGAATGTAAACAGCAAGAATAATAACAATGCTGAATTCCGTGGAAGATAGAAGGGTCTGCATCTCACAGACAGATATTCCAGCTCCAAAGAGCAGTGACGTGTTATAACCTCTGAGTTTGTACACCAAGTCTCTTTAACAAACATACACACTCCACCTCCTCTGCACTTCCCCACATTTCTGCCTCTGTCCAGACGATGTAATAAAAAACCGTCCATCTCAATAACAATGTCCGAATAGTGGGGTTCAACCAGGTTTCGGTGATTAACAACACACAACAGCTTTTCACGAACTTACTTGAAGAGACCTGTAACCTTAAATCAGTGGAACTGCTTGCCTCCAGAAGTTGTAAATGCCCCATCACAGAGCCTAGACAGTGACTTCTCTGAAGTATTACAGGTTCTCCTGTTGAGCTGGACTAGACGACCTCCAAGGTCCCTATCCTTACGATTTATATGGACTGTTTCCTTTGATGGCTTATTTGTACCCTATGACTATTATTAAGTGTTGTACCAGAAGTTTCTTGACGAAAGTATCTTTTCTTTTATGTGCACTGAGAGCATTTGCACCAAAGACAAATTCCTTGTGGGTCCAACCACACTTGGCCAATAAAGAATCCATTCCTTCTCTCTAAAGACCACCTGTGTGTGCATCCTACCCCATTGGGTGTGACAGCCCAACATAGTCCAACGTCCATCTCCAGAGGCCCGAGGCCCTGTTGGGTGGGTGGTGTTAGGAATATGAGTCACCTAACAGCTATTTGGGTTAGAAATATATAAACCAGGATAAACATTTTAAAACTGTATCTTTAAGAAAATGCAAAACTGCAATTAGGTGTGCAAACGGCCATAAGATGGAGCCAGAAACCTGGGTTGTTTAGTCTGAGTCTCAGAAGAGAGTGTGTCTGAGTTGAGTATCTCTGTTTCCTTCTGTTGGAAAGTATTGCCGTTTCTCCATCTTTGTTCTAATTGACTGATATTACTGGATTTAATGTAAGTCTGTTACTGAACTGTTTTTTGACACTGGACTTTGTTACTGGATTATCCCTGGATTGAAAAACTGACTGATTTTACCTGTGAATGACTTTGGACTGCTTGTTTTGAACTTTGCTTTAAACCTTTCTGGAAGTAAAAACCTACATTTACTGTACAGTGTGTCTATGTGCTGTGTATGTGTATTATTCCAACACTACTCTCAAATACGTCTCCCTGTATGCGCTCATTCTCCTAACGGGGGATTACCTCAGCAGGTGGGTTCCCTTGCGGCCTCTCCTGGGGTAGCAGAAGCAGCAGCCAGGCCTCCCCTTGTCCGGAACCCCCCCTCCCCTCCCCCCCCCGAAAGCTCCCCTCACCTGATCAGGATGTTGAGGTCCTCGCTCTCCTGCTGCAGGGTGGCCTTTTCCTGGCTCAGCTGCTGCTGCAGCCTCTGGTTGTGCTCCAGCAGCGACTCGTTCCGCCCGTCATCCTGCAGGGACTGGGGAGAGAAGGCGGGAGGGGTGGGGTCACCCATAGGGCTCCCCAAGAAGCCCCCTCCCCCTGCCCCCCGCTCACAGGCCCCTCCCCACCTTCATGACCGAGTACATCTGCTTCTCCAGCAGCCGGATCTGGGCTACGTGCTGCCGGACGGCCTCCTGCAGGTGGAGGATGCTACTGCGCTGCTCCTCTGGGTTGCTGGAGATCTCCAGCTGGAAACGGACCCGCTGCTTCTTCTCACTGTGCTCCTGGGGGGGGGGGGGGCAGGGTGAGAAGAAAAATAAATACTAGCAACAGGTACAACGTCCTTTTTTTAAAAAAAACAAGTTTTATTAATTTTTGAAACCAATACACAAACAAACAAAACATAGAATATAGAAACATAAAAAATCTTTTCTGGAAAAAAACAAATAAGGCATCTTATTTAAAAACCAAATAATTCCAAATTATCATATTTCCATACAAGCACAATTTAATATATATATTTATCATCTGTTCAACTTCATATCTTTTCCCAACTTCTCTTTATTCCTCCCTTTCCTTCTATTCAATTATATTTCTTTTAACTTAAATTATATATTTTCATTGTATCCATCTGCCTTATTTACAATTTCATTATTTAATTTTCAAAGACCAACAAAACATAAAACATAAAAACATAAAACCTCCTTTCTAAAAGCTACATATAAGTTTTGAGAGAACAAATAAACATTGTTTTATACAACATAATTCCCAATTATGTTCCCAACGTCCTTAATAATGCACGCATGGACCGCGGCAAGAATGGTTGACGCACAATACTGGAGAAATCAGAATACGCCCCCGGAAGGAGAGGCAATAAGGGAAATAAGGGTGTGTGCAGAACCTGATAGAGACCACTGATGGCTAACCTTTTCTGGGCATCCCCATAATGCAAGGCACATACATCCGTCCCCCCCTGCATGCATGCACCACGTCCCCTGTGCATGGGTATGCATGCTCCGCCCCGAATGCGCAGCAGAGACCCAAAGACCAGCTAGCGGGTGGGAGGTGCGTGTGCATGCATGCGCGGCAGAGCTGAACCGGGGTGACGGCTCGTGTGCCCACAGGGAGGGCTCTGCGTGCTGTCTCTGGCAGGCGTGGCCACAGGTTGGCCATTGCAGTGGTAGACTAACTTTAGAAATGAAAAATAAGGGGGAATTCGGAATATTAAATGATACTTGGGACAAATTTTTATCTGTGGCTGCAAAAAAAAAAGAGAGGGGAAGGTTGGAACCGAAACAGCCAAGGAGGATTGGAAGCAACACGTAACCGTTGTACCGATAAGGTACATTATTGTTAATGGGTTTAACAACATTAACGTTAATGGGTTTGATTACACCAGAGGTCTCCAAACTTGGCAACTTTAAGACTTGTGGACTTTTATTGCTGATATTACAAGTATTTCACCCGACTCTCTTGCCTTGTCTTGGGAAACGGCCGATAAAGAGACCCCTCCGTTTCACGACTGGAGTCTAAGCTGGAATGCCTTTTAATACTCACACACACACACACCCGGAATGGGACAACTCGCCGCTTACAACTCACCAGGGGACAGTTGAACAGTTCAATTTAATTGCTTGAAATCATTTTAAAACTTATTTTAATTTTCTTTTGCCATTCACATTTCAACCCAACATTTCTTTGCGATTAGTGTAACTCTTGTCCCACGGCGGGTTGGACCACAGAGAGTTGACCACGATGAGGGGTCTGTGACAATTGGTCGCGCCGCTGCCAACTCGCCACAAGGACAAGAGTTACAACTAGCATCAAAAATGCTGGAATAGAATAGCAATGGCCCTTAAGACTTCTCTGCCGCTTCCCAGTGCTTTCCAGCCCTCTCTAAGCGGTTTAGAGTCAGCCTCTGGTCCCCAACAATCTGGGTCCTCATTTTACTGACCTCGGAGGGACAGAAGCTGTTGAGATTCGAACTGCTGGTTAGTGGGCAGAGTCAGCCTGCAATGCTGCATTGTAACAACTGTGCCACTATGGCTTCCTTCCTTCCTTCCTTCCTTCCTTCCTTCCTTCCTTCCTTCCTTCCTTCCTTCCTTCCTTCCTTCCTTCCCTTCCCTTCCCTTCCCTTCCCTTCCTTCCTTCCTTCCTGTCTTCCTGTCTTCCTTCCTTCCCTTCTCCCTCCCTCCCTCCCTCCCTCCCTCCTTCCTTCCTTCCCTCCCTCCTTCCTTCCTAAGCCATAGCCCTTAGACTTACAAACCGCTTCACAGTGCTTTCCAGCCCTCTCTAAGAGGTTCACAGAGTCAGCCTCTGGTCCCCAACCATCTGGGTCCTCTTTTATTGACCTCGGAAGGACGGAAGGCTGAGCCAACCTTGAGCCTGGTGGGATTCGAACTGCCCAATTGCAGTCAGCCGAAATAGTCTGCAGTACTGCACTCTGACCAGTGCGCCACCAAGGCTCAAAATCCTTAAAGAAGGGGCGGCGCCAAAAGAGGGACGGAATGAAACTTGAATGACGTTGATTAAAATAATTTTTATTTTAAATAATTAAACTGACTTGTTAAATTCTCCTGTGGTGAGTTGGCCGCGGAGAGCTGGCGGTGGGGGGGGGTTGTCCTAGACCCCCCCCCTACTGGGCCCATCCCTCCTTCAGCCGCTGGTTTGACTACCAGACCCAGCGTTCTGTGCCGCTTGGATCCTGAAGGTGGGATTGCCGTGTCCGTCCCTGGCTCCAAGCAAGCACAGCCTGGGCTCCTTTCAGGCACCTTGGAGGGGTGGGGGCTCTGGGCTTTGGCCCCCAAAGGGAGGGCTCTGGGAATCGGGCAGGGCAGGGGTGGGATTCTACCGGTTCGGACCGGTTCAGGTGAACCGGAGGTTAAATGTGCATCCGGTTTGACAAACTGGTAGTTGGACCAACCAGCTGGCCCCGCCCACCCCTCCCCTCCCCTCCCCGGAGTCTCCAAGTGGCCCATTTTGGAGGCAGGGTCCACGTGGAGGCTCTGGGAGGGGGGAAAATGGGCCTGTTTCCAGCTTCCAGAGGGCCTCCAGAGCCCGGGGGAGGCTGTGGTCGCCCTCCCAGAGGCCCAAGAGAAGCCTCCTGACTGTGGGGAAGGCCAAAAACAGCCAACCTGGAAGTTCTGCTGGGCCCCGCCCACCATGGCCACACTGGGCAGCAAATCGGTTGCTGGGATTGTTGAATGCCACCCCTGTGGCAGGGACAGTGTTAGGAATAACAAGGTTACCTAACGTAGTTTGGGTAAAATAATATATATAAACTATGATAGTAAGTTTAAGTGTGTGTCACTTTAAACTGCAAAGCATGTAATTTTGGGTGCGGTTGTGAAACCGCCATAAGAGGGAGCAAGAGAACCTGCTGGATTGCTAACTATGCTGGATTGATGGTTTGCTAACTGCATGTTCCCTGCTGCTGAGTTTTTGAACGTCGAAGGAAGAAAGGAGGTTTGACTTCTTTACTGCGAGGAGATATATTACTGGACTGATATTTGTAAGTTTATTGACCTCTTTTTCGACACTGGACTTTGCAACTGAATAATCCCCAAACGGACTGAACTAGTGAATGATATATGGACTGTTTGACTATGATAAAACTTTTACTGGAATAAACTATTTAACTAGCACAGTGTATCTGTTTTACTGAGTGTAAGCTACAAAAACGTTTATCTCACATATTCGCCTGCCTGCCTGACTGCCGTGCAAATTCTGCTAGGGTGTATCCCTAACAGACAGGCTCACCCTCCCCATCCACGAACCATCCCAGGCAAGCCGTGGAGGAAAATGGCTGCTTGCAAACAAGGTTCTCAGGAACCTCCCAACAGCAACATCCTCTTGGACACGGACACACACACACACACACACACACTCCGCCCCGCCCCCCCGGCACCTTCCGCTTGGGCTCCACGTGCAGCAGGAGGTTGTTGACAATGTCGAGGATCATGGCGTACTGGGCCGGGTTGGTGGAGATCTCCAGGTCGTGGTGGATCAGGGTGAAGGTGTCCACGGCCCCTGCAAGGAATAAACAGAGTCGGAAGGGGCCTCCGAGGCCTTCTAGTCCAACCCCCGATTCAAGCAGGAGACCCCAGACCATTCCAGACATGGGTCTGTCCAGTCTCTTCTTGAAAGCCTCCAGGGATGAAGCACCCACAACTTCTGGAGGCCAGCAGTTCCACGGGTTAATTATTCTCCCTGTCAGGAAATCCAGGTTGGATCTTCCTTGAATGATCTTCCACCTGTTTCTTCTTGTCCTGCCTTCGGGTGCTTTGGAAGATAGCTTGACCTCCGCCCTCCTCCTCTCTGGGGCAGCCCCTGAGATACTGGAACCCCGCTATCCTGTCTCCCCTGGTCCTTCTCTCCCCTACACTAGCCAGGCCCAGTTCCTGCAACCGTTCATCGTATGCTTTAGTCTCCAGGCCCCTAAATGAGTGGTTGCCAACCGGTAGGCTGCGGAAAAACTTTGGTGGTCCGCAGAGAAATGTCCCCCCCCCCCAAGAGCACCCCCCAAAGCAATTAATCCAGGCTGTGCAGAAACTCAAGGCTGCGCCGTCCGCATAGACCGCAGGAACCCTCCCCGGCCACTCACTCCTTACTTGGCAAACTTGCCTGCTAAATTGCTATTTTTCCTTTTTTTTCCCCCGGACCATCATCTGTTCTGCTGTGCCGGGAGATTTAGATTAACTAGAAAGCAAGAAATGGTTGGATTTCTTGCTTTCTAGCTAGTCTTTAGATCTTCGGCTCTGCTTTTAAGCACAGCCGAACCTCCCTTAGGACTGAAGGTCCTATTATTCAGTTGCAGACTCAGGTAGCCGATGGCAGAAACACAGATCTCTAAGTGAACCTGAGATTCTGTGAGCAACTCAATCCGCCTACCTCCTTTGCCTGATTTTGGGTAAAAGTTGCTCTTTTTTAAATAAAAAATTCAGTATTTACATACATGGTGCGTTGTGAGTTAATTTTGTGAGTTTGCTGGCAAGCAAATTTTATGTGACAGACTCAGGAAGCCGATGGCAGAAAGATAGATCTCTGAATGAATCTGTGATTCTGTGAGCAACTCAATCTGCCTGCCTGCTTTGCCTGCTTTTGGGTAAAAGTTGCTCTTTTTTAATAAAAAAAATTCAATATTTACATAAATATTTATAATATTTACATACAAGCCATGCCCAGCCAGTCACACGACCACCAAGCCACACCCACAAATTAGGCCACACCCACAGAACTGTTTAAGAAATTTGAATCCCACCCCTGCCTCTGTGTGTGTTTGTGTGTGTGTGTGAGAGAGAGAGAGAGGGAAGGAGATTTGATCTCTCTCTCTCTCTCTCTCTCCCTCTCCCCCTCACCAACGTCAGCAAGCCACCCTCAGTCAAAATTCATATTAGTGGTCCCTGGGATTTCAAACTATGAGTTTGGTGGTCCCTGGGGCCCAGAAGTTTGGCAATCGGTGCCCTAACTCATCTTGGTTGCTCTTCTCTGCACTCTTTCCAGAGTTATTCATATGGTGCAGGATTCCAGGTGTGGCCTTACCAAGGCCTTGCAAAGCGCTATCACCACTTCACTCCTCCCTCTGTCGATGCAGCCTAGGGTTGCACTTGGCCTTCTTGCCTGCGGCTGTGCCACACGGCTGGCTCCTAATTTAGAATCTTTTTTGAATCTTGTTTTGTATCGTGGCGACCAGAACTGGAGGGGGAAAGGGAGGGTGGGGAGGTGACCTGGACGGAGAGCCCCCCTCCCCCCCCCCAAAAAAAACCCCTCGGCGCCCAGGGGAGGGGGCCGCCCACCTTCCTGCTTCTTGAGAAGATCGTCTTTCTCCGGGTTGGCCGGCAGCTCCGGTGGTTTGATCTGGGTGGCCAACTCGGGGTCGATGTCGTGGCTGTAGCTGATGTAGTACATGCGGCAGCTGCAGCGCGAAATGATGCGCTGGACCTGCTGCGTCGGCTGCACCTCGTGCGGCTGGTTCCAATCTGGCGGGGGGAAGAAGGCAGGCAGCTGGGCAAGGGGACGAGGCTCTCGGGCCACCAGCCGAGGGACCAGGGACTTCTGAGCACCCGGCAGGGCAGCATCCCGGACCTGCTGGGTCGATCTGGTGGTGCCGCAAAGGGGGTGGTGGTGCTCACGGCTGGCCCACCCTCTCCTGCAGCAGGGCGTCCCTCGGGCGTGGCACACCCCCTCCCCTCCCCCGTGCCAGTCCTGGGCAGGCTGGCTGCTGACCTGTGGTGGTGCTGACCATGCCGCCCACCGCTTGCCCGCTCTCCATCAGCTCCTGCACGGAGTCCAGGCTGCGCTGCGGATGCTCCTCGATGTTCTTGACCTGCGGAGGGGAAGGAGGGAAAGGAGGGTCAGCGAGGAGTGTGGGAGAGAGCCAGGCCCAACCTGGTTGGGGTGTGTGTGTGTGTGTGTCTAGGATAGAGCCTGCCCTCTGCGGACAAAGAGTTCCCAATTCAGAAGAGCAGAGTTGGAAGGGACCTTAGAGGTCTTCTAGTCCAGCCCCCTGCTCAAACTTGGCCATCCAGTCTCTTCTTAAAAAACCTCCAGTGATTTTAGCTACCCACCACTTCTCAAGACAAGCTGTTCCACTGGTTGATTGTTCTCACTGTCAACGGGGATACAGACTACAGAATAACAGTTTGAAGGGACCTTGGAGGTCCTCTAGTCCAGCCTCTGCCCTAGGCAGGAATCCTTAATAACATTCTGGTCAAATGGCTGTCCAGTCTCTTCTTAAAAACTTCTGGTGGCCAGCAGTTCCACTGGTTAATTGTCCTCATTGTCAGAAAGTTTCTCCTTATTTCCAGGTTGAATCTCTCCTGGGTCAGTTTCCATCCATTATTCCTTGTCTGGCCTTCAGGTGCTTTGGAGAATAGCTTGACCCCCTCCTCCTCTCTGGCAGCCCCCCAAATATCGGAAGGCTGCTCTCCTGTCTCCCCTGGTCCTTCTCTTCCCTGGACTAGCCAGGCCCAGATCCTGCAACCGTTCATCGTATATTTTATCCTCCAGCCCCCTCATCATCCTGGTTGCTCTTCTCTGCACTTTTTCTAGAGTCTCAATGTCTGTTTTATAGTGTGGTGATCAAAACTGGATGCAGGACTCTAGGTGTGGCCTTACTAAGGATGGATGGATAGATAGAGATGACAGACTTGATATAGATGTATAGACACAGAGATGAAAAATAGATAGATATGTTGATAGATTAGATAGGTAGGTAGGTAAGTAGATATATAAATAGATACGATAGACAAACAGACGTGATATAGATGTATAGACAGACACACAGAGACGATTGATATAGACAGACAGACAGAGACACAGATGATAGATGGACAGAGTAGACTAGCCAGGCCCGATTCCTGCAACCGTTCATTGCATGTTTGAGCCTCCAGCCCCCTCAATCATCCTGGTTGCTCTTCTCTGCACATTTTTTCTAGAGTCTCAACCTCTTTTTTATAGTGTGGTGATCAAAACTGCAGCAATGCAAGTGAGGCCCCATAAAGAGGCCAACCTCCCTCCCCCCAGCAGCAGCTGCAGCCCAGCCTGGCTTATCCGCTGACCGGCCAAGCGGTCATCGGGCCCTACCTCCAGCCAGAGCTGGACGTCCTCCCGCTCGGAGGGGCTGCTCTCGGTGGTGGCGAAGTACTGCATGCCGTCCAGCAGGCACGTCCAGGAGGTCTTCTGCTTGAGGGTGTCCCCGTACCAGGCTGGGTGGTGCTGGCACTGGAGCAGCTGGGCTTTGGAGGCCGAGACAATCACGCAGCCCTCCGTCTCGGCCCCGCGGAGAACCATCTGGAAGGCAGACAAAGGGGTGGGGTGGAAGTCACGTGGGGCAGCCCTCCTGCAGAGGGTGCCAACTTGTAAAAGATCCCTATGCCCGTTTCCAAGTGGCCATGAGACAAACCGGGTATGCTGCCCACCGAAAACCCTTTGTTGGAGAATGTGATGGATGACGCCCAGCCCATGAATGTGTTTTGTTGGAGAAGCTGAATTATTCTACACCCAGAGGGGTTGGGAAGGGGGGGGAGAGACAGGGCCGTAGGTGATTGGAAATGTATTATGTATACCGTATTTACCGGACTATAGAGCGCATCGGAATATATGCTGCACCCGCTAAATTTTAAAAGAAAAACAAATATTTTTACACATATTAGCCGCACCAGACTATAAGCCGCAGATATATATATGCGTCGAGTGCGCCAAAAACTACCGGTAGCATCTTCTTCTTCGCATTGACCTCTGGCGCCTGTCACGTTGTTGCGCCCCCTGATGGCAGTTAGCCAAGAAAAATCTATAGATAAGCCGCGTTGTTGTACAAGCCACAGGGTTCAAAGCGTGGGGGGAAAAAGTAGCAGCTTATAGTCTGGTAAATATGGTAAATAGAAAAAAAAATCAATAAAGCATTATTTAAAAAAAAAGGAAACGATGTGTCTCAGAGTCGGCTTCATACGGGGCAGTGCCGGCATGTCGCTCCTCATAAATCCTTTGAAGTTTTTGAAGCTTCGCTCAAGATGTCAACTCATCAAACATTCCTAGGTCTGTTTCAGTCGTTGCCATAAAAAAGGGAGGGGGAGGAGGAAGGAAATCTGGAAGAGCCGCGCAGCCGTTTGGAAGCGGAAGTACATTCCAACTCTTTATCTTTAAAAGGTTGTAACTAAACTACCAGAGCTTTTGCCCCGTGAATATATTGAATTGGAGAACGTGAACGAGGACAACCAGCCCGTGAAGATGCTCAGTTGGAGGGTCTGATGTATGATACCACCCAGTGGGGAGGGGGTGGGGAACAGGGTCACAGGGGACTGTGAATGACGTGGGCCAGAGTTGGCTTCACAAGGGCAGGGCCGGGATGTCGCCTCAATGAAATCCTTTGAAGTTTTTTGAAGTTTGGCTCGAGGATCACGATTTAATTAGGACAATCCCCAGAGTCCTGACACAGGACTCTTCTGCCCAGCGGGGCGTGGGTTTTTTTTTTTAACAGGTACTCCTTGACTTACGACAATTCATTTAGTGACTGTTTGAAGTTGCAACGGCACTGGCTGACCATTTTTCAGAGTTATGACAGTTGTAGCATCCTCGCGATCAAAATTCGGGATGCTTGGCAACTGACTCGTACTTATGACGGTCGCAGCATCCCGGGGTCACGAGATCTCCTTTTGAGACCTTCTGGCTTAACAACTGCCGTCATTCACTTCATAATTGCGGCCAGAAAGGTTGTAAAACGAGGCCAAGCTCCCTGAACAAATGTCTCACTTGACAGCAGGAATGCTGGGCTGCATTGTGGTCGTAAGTCAAGGACCACCTCTATTGCTTTTTTTTATTTTAATTCCTTTTAAAAAAATAATTTTAATTTCCCCCCCCCTAAACTGTGTTTTTATTGTTTGTGGAGACGCTGTGAGCAAATAGCGGCTATATAAATGTTCTAAATTAAAAGTAAGTTTCTAAATAAAGGGACCGAACAGACTTTATGCACATTGGCAGCATCCCGGGGGGGTTGCGTTCCACCTTTTTAAAAATATTTTTGTTGGTTTCTGGCGGTTTTTTTTTTTCTGGCTCAAAACCACCCACTGTATAAAATGGATGCAGCGAAGAGGCACGGTGTCTGCTTAATGTTTGTGGGATTCACTTAACAAGCACGAGAGAAAGGGTCGTAAAATGGGAAAAATGCAAATGGAGGCCTACTCAACATATACAAGGTCTTACAGACCCTAATTTTGGGCTCAATTACCGTCGTAAGTTGAGAACTACCTGGATCAGAGGAGGTCAGCTTTTACTAGACCAGCAGGCAGTGTAGAGCAGGGTGACTGGCCTTGGCCCCTTTAAGACCGGTGGACTTCAACTCCCAGAATTCCCTAGGCAGCAGAGCTGGGTGGAGAATTCTGGGGGTTGGAGTCCACCGGTCTCCAAGAAGAATTGGGCCCTGCGCTCCAAGAACTTCAACTCCCATAATTCCATGGGGTGGCTGGGGAATTCTGGGGGTTGGAGTCCACCGGTCTCCAAGAAGAATTGGGCCCTGCGCTCCAAGAACTTCAACTCCCATAATTCCATGGGCTGGCTGGGGAACTCTGGGGGTTGGAGTCCCCCGGCCTTAAAGGGGCCACCCCTCCCGTGGAGCAAAGACCTGGCAATTGACGAGCTCAATCAGGCAGTTGCGGTTGAAGATGTCATCGGTCTGACAGGCTGCGATCCCGCACAGCTGCTCGCTGACCCCCGACTCCTCCTCGGTGAAAACCACAAACTTGTCTGTCTCCTCAATCAGCTTCTGCAACATGGAGGCCCCTGCAGGAAAAGTGGAGGAAGAGGAAGAGGATGGCATGGCCCTCTCCGAGGCCCCATTTAGTGGCGAGGTAGGAGGGCTCCTCCATCCTCCAAAATATTAAACAGACACACCGGGAGCCAGGAATGAACCTATTAAAACCCGGCCCCCTCCCCGGTAATTCTTCCTCAAGGATTGGCCACCCCCTGCCTCCAATTCTAGCGGCCCTCTTTTGTTCGGAATATGAGTCACCTAACAGCTATTTGGGTTAGAAATATATAAACCAGGATAATCATTTTAAAACTGTATCTTTAAGAAAATGCAAAACTGCAATTAGGTGTGGTTTCTCAAACGGCCATAAGATGGAGCCAGAAACCTGGGTTGTCTTAGTCTGAGTCTCAGAAGAGAGTGTGAGTGTATCTCCGTTTCCTTCTGTTGGAAAGTATTGCTGTTCCTCCATTTCTTCTAATTGACTGATATTACTGGATTTGATGTAAGTCTGATACTCAACTGTTTTTGACTCTGGACTTTGATATTGGAATTATCCCTGAAATGAACACTAACTGATTTAACTGTGAATGACTTTGGATTGCCTATTCTGAATTTTGCTTAAACATTTCTGGAACTAAAAACCTACATTTACTGTACAGTGTATCTGTGTGCTCTGTGTGTGTATTATTCCAACACTTCTCTCAATTACCTCAACACCTTTCCTTTCTGTAAACTGCCCTCCTAAGGGGCTTCATACTCGGTGGGGCGCTGGGTGCTCTCCCCATCTAGGGAACCCCATCAGTGCTAGAAAGGAGAGAGGTGTGCCAGGAGGCAGAGGAGGAGGAGGAGGAGGAGAAGGGGAAGAGGAGGAGGAGGATGACTGTGGGGTCCTGGGGGGCTCTCTGAGCTTAGTGGCTTCCTTGCAGACGTTTCATGACCCAGCTAGGGAACATCATCAGTAGTAGAAGGGAGTAGGTGGGTTGTGAAGAAGAGGAGGAAGGAATGGTGGTAGAGAAGGAGACTTGATGAAGGACGGGGGAGGAGGAGGAGGAGGAGGACGACGACTATGGGGTCCTTGGTGTTCTCTGAGTTTGGTTTTTTTCTTGCAGACGTTTCCTGACCCAACTAGGTAACACCATCAGTGTTAGAAGGGAGTTAGAGTAACATCATCAGAGAGGGGTTTTCTTTCCGTTTGCCGTCCCAGTTGCCCCCCTTTGGCAGTTCCTTGACCGGGGTCCTGTTCTCTGTTTGACTGGATACTGTATGTCACCAGGCAGCAACCCCCACTCTGATGTTGTTGCATAGCTGGGTTGTGAAAGGTCTGCAAGAAAACCACCCAGCTCAGAGAGCACCAAGGACCCCACCCCCAGTCCCACCCTGAGCCCCGAATATTCTCTCCTAGGGATAATGTCATCCACGCCCAACCACTCCCGGGCAGGCAGCCCTTTGCCCCTTCCTGATCCCACACAGTGACCCCGGGGGTCAGGGCCAAGGGCGGCTTCACCTCCGGAGGGGCTTCGCTCCGTCCGGCTGCTGCTTGCCGGCACGATGACCCGCAGGGGGCTGGTGGCCGGGGGGAGGGCCTCGCCTGGGCTTCTTGGTGGGCAGCTGGGGCCCGATCCTCAAGCCCCTCAGGGCCTCGGTGGAGAGGTTGCGCTTCAGCACCGCCGACTTCTTGTAGCCGTCGTAGAGGCCAAAGGCGATGTCCCGGTTGGTGGTGGTCCAGGAGGCCCGCAGGTCCACCAGATGCAGCTGGTGGGTGTGGAGCACGTCGTCCCCTTCCCGCAGCAGAACCTCCTGGGAACGGAAGGGGCAGGGTGAGCCACGCCCTGGTTTGGAAACTAAAAGAAACTTCTCAAACTTGTTTTCAAACTAAGAAAATCCTCAAATCTGTTTTAAAACTAAGACACTTTTAAAACCTCTTTTAAAATTACAAAACTCTTAAAACTTGTTTTAAACAAAAAAAACTTTAAAACTTGTTTTAAAACTAAAAAAAACTTTTAAAACTTGTTTTAAAACTAAAAAAACTTTTAAAACTTGTTTAAAAACTAAAAAAACTTTTAGAACTTGTTTTAAAACTAAAAAGGTTTCAAAACCTGTTTTAAAAGTACAAAAGTTTCAAAACCTGTTTCTAAACTAAAAAAATAAAATAATAATCATTTGGCAGTATAGGGGCCAAGCCAGTGGTGGGATTCTACTACCGGTGAGTAAAAAATGCAACCGTCCGGCTGAGCCGGTATTTCTTTCTTTCTTTTTCCCCCAACGATCAGCTGTTCCAACCATCAGATTCCGGTTTTCCCAGACGTGTTGCCAGTGCGGCTTCTTCAATAAATTCTTACTTGGATGAACTTTGTCTCTGAGGGCTGAATGAGAAGGGGGGGTTCATGGGAACGCTGACAAGGTGTGTTGTGTGTGTGTGTTGTGTGTGTGCCCCCCTGGGAAGGCTACCTCCTCGGCCGCCGTGCGGAGGCTGTGGCGCTGGTAGGCGAGGGAGGAGAGGCTGAGCAGGTGGGTCTTCTTGACCAGGGAGTCCAGGCGGTGGTCCGCGTCCTCCTCGCAGGGGGAGGCCATCAGGTGGACGTTCACCAGGCCCAGGTCGCTCACCATCTGCACGATGCTCCACTCGGAGATCAGGCGGCGCATCACCGTTCCGGCTGCAGGGAGGGAGGGAGGGAGGGAGGGAGGAGGGTCAGGGGCTGGGAGGGGGGGGAGGCCCTGCCAGGCCATCAGGATCCGCACTCGGGGGGGCCCCCCACCCGGCCCCCTTCGCTTACCCTGAGGAATGAGCCGCTGGGTGCCACGGGTGAAGATGTGTCCCTGGCCACACTCCAGCTGGATGCCACGCTGCTGGGCAAAGGAGGCCCAGTAGTGGATCTGGGGAGGGGGCACAGGGGAGGGGAGGGGAGGGCAGCCCGTCAGGTGGAAGGCTCCGTCCCCGTTAGAGAGAGACCCCGGGGTGGTGGGGTCGGGCTGCTGCCCTAAAAATCCTCTCAACACATTTTCCAAAGAAATAAATGTTTCTAAAGAAAGACAATTTCCTAAATAAACAAGCATTTCTTTCCTAAACACGTTCTCCAAATCCATCAGTACATTTTTCCACAATAATAATTTTTCTAGATAAGGAAACGGGTGTTTTTTTTTCTAAACGAATGTAAATGATTCTAAGCAAATATTTCTCTAAAGAAACAAATTTTTCTAAACGGTGTTACAAAAAAAATTTCTCTAAATAAATATGATTCCTGAATAAGAATTCTGAGTAAATAAAGGAATGTTCTAAATAAAATAAATTTTTGAATGAATGGAGAGAGAAGGAAGGAAAGGAAAAAAAAAGAGAGAGAGAGAGAGAGAGAGAGAGAGAAGAAAGAAAGAAAGAAAGAAGAAAGAAAGAAAGAAAGAAAGAAAGAAAGAAAGAAAGAAAGAAAGGGAGGAGGAGGAGGGAGGGAGGGAGGAGAGAGAGAGAAAGAAAGAAAGAAAGAAAGAAAGAAGAAAGAAAGAAAGAAAGAAAGAAAGAAAGAAAGAAAGAAAGAAAGAAAGGAGGGAGGAAAGGAGAGAGAGAGAGAGAAAGAAAGAAAGAAAGAAAGAGAGAAAGAAAGAAAGAAGAAAGAAAGAAAGAAAGGAGGGAGGGAGGAAAGGAAAGAGAGAGAGAGAGAGAAAGAAAGAAAGAAAGAAAGAAAGAAAGAAAGAAAGAAAGAAAGAAAGAAAGGAGGGAGAAAGGAAAGAGAGAGAGAAAGAAAGAAAGAAAGAAAGAAAGAAAGAAAGAAAGAAAGAAAGAAAGAAAGAAAGAAAGAAAGAGAAAGAAGGGAGGAAGGAAAGGAAAGAGAGAGAGAGAGAAAGAAGGAAGGAAGGAAGAGGGAGAGAAAGTCCAGAGGGATGGACGGATCCCAGGAAGGTGGGAACACACAGCCTTGTAATTCAGGGGGACCTTCCCAAGCGCCGCACCCCCACCCCGCTTGGGCCAATCCAGCCCCTCCCCAAGGCCCTTCCTCGGAGGGGGAGGGCCGCCCACCTGCAGCCTGGGGAAGAGGGCGGTGCAGGAGAGCTGGCGGTAGTGCTGGCCCAGTTTCTTCTTGCTGGGCTTGAGGCTGCCGAAGAGCTTCCCGCGGCAGATGGGCCGGCTGACGCTGGTCCAGGTGGCCCAGAAGTTCTGCATCCAGCGCAGGGTGCTGCTGTAGAGGAGGATGCGCGGCTGGGAGGCCTCTGGGGGGGCCGAGAAGGCAGGCGCTGGTCAACCCCGTCTGAGTGCCCCCTCCTCCGGAGCCTCCCACCCTGGCCCCTTGAGGCTGGGGACTCCCACTCCCAGAATTCCACGGTCAGACTTCACTGGCTGAGGAATTCTGGGAGTTGGAGTCCCCAAGTCTTCCAGGGGCCAAGCGGGGAGACCCCTGCTCTGTGGCTCTCCCGCTCCTCCCCGAGGGGCCTTTTCTCCCCCAAAGGCAACTTTCTTGGGTTGTTTCTCCTTGAAAATGTTTCTCTCCTCATCCAGGAAGCTCCTTCAGTTCTTCAGAGAGAGAGAGAGAGAGAGAAAGAAACAGAAACAGAGAGAAAGAAAGAGAAGAAGCCAAAGGGAAGAAGGGAGGGAAGACGGGAGGGAGGGAGAAGCAAGAGGAAGTGGGGAAGGAAGGAAGGAAGGAAGGAGCAAGGGGGAGGGAGGGAGAGCGAAAGGAAGGAAGGAAAGAAAAAGAAAAGGAGGGAGGGAGGACAGAAGAAAAGGCAAAGGAAGGAAGGAGGGAGGGAGGGACAGAGGAAAAGGTGATGGAAGGAAAATAGAAAGAAAAAGAAGAAGGAAGAAAAAGAAATGGGAGGGAGGGAGGGCGGGAAGGAGGGAGAAAGGACGGAACCCTGAAGAACAGAAGAAGCTTCTGGGATGAGAAGCGAAACGTTTTCAAAGGAAAACCCAAGGAAGCCCAGTTGCCTGTGGGGGGAAAAAGCCCCTCCGGGAAGTCCTACTTACACGGGTGGCTGCCATCCTGAGCCGCAGGGCCTCCCCAGTCCCGGCACCCCCTCCCCAACACATGGCCCTCCCCCCCTGGCGCTCACCACCACTGGGCCGCGTGAGGTCCATGCGGATGGCCAGGTTGAGGTTCTCGGAGCGGAAGGCCCGGTAGGAGTCGTACTGCTGCCCCACGGGCACCTCCGGCAGGAACTCCGGGGAGCGCAGCACCAGGCTGTGGTGGTCGTGGGGGTTCCCGTGGCACAGCCAGGTCAGGTCCAGGGTCATGCACAGCTGGGGCAGGTGGAGGAAGCAGCAGTCATCGTACCTGCCCAGGAGAGGGGAGGGAGCCAGGAGTCAGACCCATCCTCCTCCTTCCTCCTTCCTCCTTCCTTCCTCCCTCCCTCCTTCCTTCTTCCTTCCTTCTTCCTTTTCCTTCCTTCCTTCCTTCCTTCATTCATTCATTCATTCATTCATTCATTTCCACCTTCCTCTCACCTTCCTTCCTTCTTCCTCCCTCCCATCCTCTCATTCCTTCCTTTCCTTCCTCCCTCATTTTCTCCTCCCTCCCTCCCCCCTTCCTTCCCTGCCTCCCTCTCCCTCCCATCCTCTCCTTCCTTCCTTCCACCATTCCTTTCCTTCCCTCTCTCCCTCCCATTCTCTTCCCATCCCCCTCCTTCCTTCCTTCCTTCCTTCCTTCCTTTCCTTCCTTCCTTCCTTCTTTCCTTCCTTCTTCTTCCTCTTCCTTCCTTCCTTCCCTTCTTTCTAAAATTGATTTACATAGAATGTTTACTTAGAATATTTCCCTTTTATATTTAGAAATACAGGTGGTCCTTGGTTTACAACAGTTCCATTTAGTGAACTGCTCAAAGCTCTTTCGTCCATTCATTTAGTGACCATTCAAAGTTAGAACGGCACCGAGAAAAGTGACTTATGACCGTTTTTCACACTTACCACCTTTGGTCCCCAAAATTCAGGTGCTTGGAAAAGTGACTTGTATTTGCGACGGTTGCCGTGTCCTGGGTTAATGCAATTTTTTTTGGCAACCTTCTCACAAGCAGAGTCCATGGGGAAGCCAGATTCACTTAACAACCCCAGCGATTCACTTAACAACTGTGGCAAGGAAAGTCATAAAATAGGGCAAGACTCACTGAACTGTTTCAGGAATTGAAATTTTGGGCCCAGTTTTGGTCTTAATTGAGGACTGCCTTGCTTAGAAATGTCATTTATTCGCCTAGAAAAAGCCTCCCAGCTTGGCCCCTTTAAGACTTGGGGACCTCAACTCCCAGAATCCCCCAGCCGGCAGACCAGGGGTCTCCCACCTGGGCCCCTTGAAGACTGGTGAAGCTGCCTGGAGAATTCTGGGAGTTGAGGTCCCCAAGTCTTAAAGGGGCCAAGCTGGAAGACCCCTGGGTTAGAGAAAGCTGTTCAGAAAAACGGATTCATTTATTTATCTAGAACAATGAATTATTCGTTTAGAAAACAAATGGGGGGGATTTAAATTATTTTAAAAGTGGTCTGTTTAGCCCATTGTATTTGAGAGCCCCTGCCGGCCCCTTCCCTGGGCCGGGGTGGGGTGGGGTGGGATATTACCAGGGGTGGGATTCAATTTTTTTAACACCCGGTTCTGTGGGCGTGGCTTAGGTGGTGGGCATGGCTTGGCGGTCATGTTATTGGCTGGGCGTGGCCAACTCAACATCACTCACATCGAGGCACGCATCTCCTCTCATGACTGTCGGGATGCTGCAACCGTCGTAAGTGTGAAAAAGGGTCATAAGTCACTTCTTTCAGTGCCATTGTAACTTTGAATGGTCACTGCACACAAGCAAAGTACCAGCAAAGGAGGGGAATAAACTCCAGAGATGTTCCTGAGACAGGAAGTCTAGTCCTGCCAAGAACGTAATAAGGGTTAACGGAGAGGCAGTTTCTGTAAGCAACCCCAGAATGTTTCCTTCCTGCCTTCCTTACAGGATTAGGCCAGTAATTTCTTCTAACAATCGGTTCTCCGAACCGCTTAGAAGGTTAACAACCGGTTCTAGCGAATAGGTGTGAACTGTTAGAATCCCACCCCTGGCTATTACCCACTTGGAGGCTGTCCGGACGTTGACGTCTAGGTCTCCCTTGAAGACAAACTGGCCGGGCTGCCAGTGGAAGGAGAGGCGGTTCCACTCCCAGTGCAGGTTCTCCGTGGTGTTGTAGGGATCCTGCAAGGGGCGTGGGGGAGAGAAGACGAGGGTGGGTGGGGAAGTCCGGGCCCGAGGCTGCCCCCGCCCCTTATCCCCCGTGGCCGCTGCCTCACCTCCGTGGCCACCTGGTGGAGGCTGGCCTGCTCGATATCCATGTGCCAGTCGCCGTGCAGCAGCAGGCGGCTCTTGTCCCACCAGGGGAGAGGCGGGCTGGGGTCTTCGGAAGGCTTGGTCAGCAGGTCGATGGCCTGTCCAATGAGGGTCCAGGCGGGGTCCCAGCAGGGCCCCCAGACGATGGTAAACTGGTAGACCTCGGCTGGGGGGGGGGGCAAAGGAGGAGAGGGGGGTCAACTCATCAAATATCGCTAGGGTCTTTTTAAGAGTGGCCATAACAGAAAGCGAGGGGGGAGCAGTGCGGCAGCTTGGAAATCGAAAGTGCATTCCATCAATGTTTTTTCAAAGATAGTAACTAGGCGACTGAAGTTTCTGCCAGGCAAAATTCTAATTGGAGAACATGATGGATGGCTCTGGGCTATGGACGTGTCCCATTGGAGGATATGAATTAGGATACACCCAGAGGGATGGAGGTGTGGGGGAAACCAGGGTCAAGGGGGACAAGGAATGACGTGTCTCAGTGTTGGGCATGTTCACTCCCAATAAATCCTTTGGAAGTTTTGGAAGTTTGGCCCGAGACTCAGGATTTAAATGGGGGGGGGTCAGTGCCGGAATCCTGACAAGGGGGGTGGGGAATTAGGGGCATTGGAAGAGGAGGGGGCAATAAGGGGGATCAGAGGCCCTTCCCCCTCCCCCAATGGCGTCAGAGCCCCCTCCTCGCCCCAACCCACAATTCGGGACAATTCAGGGAGGGCTGTGGGGCTGCCAGGATTACACCAGCCAGCCCCCGCCCGTTCCTCCCCCAGCAGGACTTACAGCAGAAGTCGTGGTAGAACTTCAAGGGCGGCATGTTCCTCTCCACGGTCACAGGGCCCCACGGGGCCCCCAGCTCCAGCTTCTGACGCCGGCGAGAGCAGGGCTGCCCAGGGGTCTCTGCACCGGCCAGCCGGCCCGACAGCCTCCAGTCCCGGATCTCGAATAAATAACGGGGGTAGTCCCGGATCCGCACTGGGGGGGGGGGAGGAGCAGAGGAAAGAGGCCACGTTGAGAAGGGGTGGGGGGGCTTGGGGTGGGGGGGCTCCTTCACCTCTTTTCTCTTCAAACAGCTCCTAGGGGAGAGCTTATGGCGTTCAACGGAGGGGCCCCTCCATAGCCAGAAGAGCCTCGCTGTAACCCCAGATCCACGGGGGCACCCATGGCCCGTTTTCACATTCGACAGTCCCCAGGCACGTTTGGCTGTCCTCTAGTTAGCTCTTGTCTTGCATCCCCCTTCCTTCAGCAAAGCTTAGACCCCCCCCTTTTAGCTTTTCAAACATAGTAACTAGGTGACTGAAGTTTCTGCCTCGCAAAATTCTAACTGGAGATCCTGATTGATGGCTCTGGGCTATGGACATGTCCCATTGGAGGATACAAATTACGATACACCCAGGGGTTGGGGGGGGGGGCAAAAACCAGGGTCAAGGGTGACAGTGAATGATGTACCTCAGAGTCGGCTGCACCCAGGCAATGCCGGCATGTCAACTCCTAATAAATCGTTTTGAAGTTTTGGAAGTTTGGCTCGAGACTCAGGATTTAAATGGGGGTCACTGCCAGAATCCCAACAAGGGAGGGATCAGGCCCCTTTAAGACTTGGGGACTTCGGCTCCCAGAATTCCCCAGCCAGCAGACCAGGGATCTCCCACCTTGGCCGCTTTTAAGACTGGTGAAACTGCCTGGAGAATTCTGGGAGTTGAAGTCCACAAGTCTTAAAGGGGCCAAGTTTGGGGGACCCCTGGTTTAGAGAAAGCTGTTCAGAAAAACCGATTCATTTATTTATCTAGAAAAATGATGCATTTATTTAGGGGGGAAAAAATGGGGAATTCTGGGAGTTGACATCCCCCAGGCTTAGCGTGGTCAAGGTGGGAGAGCTCTGCTCCATGGGGGCCACAACGATTCAGACCCAATTTAGCAGCTGAACAACAAATAGAACATCGAATCGCCACATTCCTCAACCCATGAAGGCACAGAAGTTGACAGACAGGCCCTGATCGGGGGTGGAATTCAAACATCCCGGCAATCGGTTCGCTGCCCGGTTGCTGGGTGGGCGTGGCGTACTGGAGCTTCCCGGACGGCCATTTTTCCCCCTCCCAGAGCCTCCGCACAGACCCTGCCCTTACCTGCCTCCAAAACGGGCCGCGTGGAGACTCCGGGGAGGGGAGGGGAGGGCAGGGCCAGCCGGTCGGTTCAACTACTGGTTTGGAGAACCAGTTCGCCCGAACCGGTCCAAACCGTCAGAATTCCACCCCTGGCCCCGGTACGCCATGCAGCCCGGCCGCGCACTCACCGAAGAAAGTCTTGACGCTTCCCTTGACCATGCGGCACCAGTGGGTGAGGAGCTCCAGGCCCTCAGGGGGGAAGGGGCTGGCGGCATCCATGTCCCGGATCTGCTGCAGCACCCGCTCCGCCCCGGAGAAGGCCTCATCCGCCAGCGCCGCCAGCTCCAGGCCGCACAGGGTCCACGTGATGAGCGCCTTGCGCATGGGCGTGTTGGCGTAGAGCCGGTGGGAGCGCTGCAGGTAGATCTCGATGTTCTTCTTCTCCAGGGAGGCGTACAGCTCCTCGATCTTCCGGGCCGGGAGCAGCTCCCCGTGCTGCTTGCGCAGGGCGGCCACCTTGGCGTCCAGCAGGTGCAGCCGCTTGGCGCTCTCCTTGCTCTCGTCCTTCATCAGCTCGTAGTTGTCGCGCAGCTTCACCTCGAAGACGTCGTCCAGGAAGACCCAGGAGAAGTGCTGGACCTTGAGCAGCAGGTCGGGGGGCAAGGGGCCGGGTGGGGCCTCGCTGGCGGCGGCCTTCCTCCCGTGGAGCCCCCTCAGCCACTTCTGCACGCCCAGCGCCTCGTCCAACGTAGCCGAGAAGTCGTACTGGTAGGGGAACTCCACCGCCACGCTGGCGCAGGAAAGGGCCCAGACGCGGTTGCGCAAAGTGCAGAGGTTGGGAAAGGGGCCTCGGTGCAGGATCATCTCCTCCAGCTCCGGCAGGGCCTGCAGCTCCACCTCCTTCAGGACCAGGATGCTGTTGCCGTCAAAGCCGGCCACCAGCCCCGGGCAGTAGGCGTGGAGGGACGCACCGTGCCGATTGAGTAAAAGCCGCTCGGCCGCCAGGCTCAAGTAGCGGCTCTCCGACACGAAGGCGGTCACCTTCAGAGAGCTGAACTCCAGGGTCAGCCCCAGCAGCCTCCTGGGGGCCGGGCCCTCAGGGAAAGGGGCCCCGTCCTGGGCAGGGAGGCGGCCTTCGGGGCCCTGCCGGGGAAGGGTCGCAGAGGTGGGCTTGGCGGGCGACAGCAGGCTTTGCAGCGTCTCGAAGCAGCGCCGAGTGGCCAGCAGGTGCTCAAACAGGTACATGTGGGTGGCCAGGCTCCAGAGCAGCGTCAGGTGTTCTCCGCATTGCACCTGGGGAAGGACACCTTGGGTGATGAGACCCCCTCCCAAACAAGGCTGCCTGTCCAGCCCCCCTCATTCCCCATTTTCTCTAGCCCGTTCCTCGGACACCCCAAGAGGGGGAGTTGAGGAGAGTTGGAAACAACGATGCCAACCGAGGCTGGCCCTGAGTGATCCTGGGAGGGGGCAATGTTACCTCGGACCTGAAAGCCCCCCACGAGCCCCCCTCCCTGGGCTGCTTGGGCTGGACTCCCCGGAGGTGGCCTCTTCCTTGGGCGGGACTCCAGATGGGGCGGGAACCCAGTTCCCTTGCAAAGCGATTGGGGCAGGGGGAGGCGACCAGCGAGGGAGAGGAAGGAGAGGCACCTCCAGGGAGCGGATGCTGCTGCGGTAGGTGAGGCAGAGAGGGCAGCCAGGCCAGCCACTGGGCTGGGGATGGCGGGGGCTTTGCAACAGGGCTGCATCTTCTCCGCTAGGCTCTTCACCAGGGACAGCGCCACCCCCTGGATGCTGATGGTACAGCTCTCGGCACTGCCCAGCGTGGTCAGGGTGTCCACCCGAAGCTCTGTGGCCCCTGGACGAAAGAGGGAGGGAGAGAGAGAGAAAGAGAAAGGGAGAGAAAGAAAAAAGAAAGAAAAACAGAAAGAAGAGAGGGAGAAAGAGAAAGAAAAGAGAGAGAGAGAAAGAAGAGAGAAAGAGAAAGAAGAAAGCGAAAAGGGAGAGTAAGAGAAAGAGAAAGAAAAGAGAAAGAGAAAGAAAAAAGAGAAAGAGAGAAAGAAGAGAGAGAGAGAAAAAGAGAAAGAGAGAGAAAGAGAAAGAGAGAGAAACACAGAGACATTCAGTGAGGCCCGGGCACAACTGTCCACCCCACAACTGTCCTCAAAATAATTTCTGGGTTCAGAAGTTGAAAGCTGGGGCCCAGAAGGGCCAGTCCCTGCCTCAGCCTCCCCCCTCAAGCAAAGGGGTCTCCTCCTCTCTGCTACTTTCCCAAGGTACAAAAGACACCCCCCCCCTTTTGCAAACTATTTTTTGAAAGTCTAAAAACACTTGGATTGTTTAAAAAAATAAAAATAAAACAATGGCATTATCCGTGGAAGAATTGAAAATGGAATTTAAAAAGCTAAAAGAAGAGGAACAAGAAGGCAAGGGCTTTTTGGATCTGTTTTCCACTTCTTAGAAATGGCGATTTCTACCTATCAGGAAATACAGCAATCAGAAAGCTGGGAGGAAGAAGGAGAAGCCATCTTTAATGGACAAACTATTTTAGTTGATGAAGAAAAGGGAAAAGGCGGAAAGAAAATGGAGAATTCAAGATCTAAAAAAACAACCAAGAAAGGGAAAAATAAGGTGAAAAATCGATATAATGTCAGAAAGCAACAGAAAAGAGAAATACAACAGAGAGGGGAGACTAAAAGGGTGGAGATTGAGAGATGGGGTGGGGGGTAAAAAGGTTAGATTTAACAAGAAAGGAAGGGAAAAAGGAAAAAGAAGTTATAAAGGCCTAAAACAAGATGCTAAAAAACAGGGGGTTTTTTAGAGATAAAGGGTAAAATACGATTTAAAGAGATTCTGCAAAAGTACACAAGATTGTATTGTAGTATTTGTATTTGAAATAGAGTTAGAAAACTGGAATATTATATGTGTTAATAGAATATTGTAGGGAATGTGTAAAATACCTAAGATTTAATAATAGAGTTTAACTAATTAATTTGTTATGGAACATTGTTTTTACTATATTATAAGCTTATTATGTTTTTTTTTTATTTTAAAAAGTTATTTAGAATGTACTAAGCAGAATCAGAATGGAAATTATGTAGTATTTTAAGTGTTAAATTGGGGGAAAGATAGAAAGGCGTCATACTTCAACCACTGATTACAGGGAAAAAAAATTGTATTAAAGAGAAAAGATAAATAGACAATTGAAAAAGAACGGACAAAAGATCAAAAGTATAATGATTTAAATTGAGATGAAGTAAATAAAATAGAATTAAGAGAGTGAAAAGAGGAGAGAAGACATATAGAAAGTATAGAATGTTAAATAAGATTGAAATAGCATATAAGGTGAGCATGAATTTGATTTATGTCTGCACAAAAAGATGTAACCCGGGCTAAGCCGCTTTCTAAAAAGAAGTTTTATGTTTTCATGTTACGTGTTTTGTTTGTTTATGTTTGCTTATTGAGAATTAAGATTGTTGGATGAGAACATATGAAATTGTAAATAAGATAGATGAAAGTATAAGTTTAATGAATAAAATTGAATAGAAGTAAAGAGAAAAATAGTGAGAAATTGGAAAAAGAGTAATAAGATATGAAGTTGAATATGTAAAATGCATATTAAATTGTGTTTGTATGAAAATGGGATAATTTGGAACTATGCTCTACTTAAACAAGATGTTTTATTTGTTTTCTTAAAAGATATTCTATGTTCTTACATTTTATGTTTTGTTGGTTTGTGTATTGTTTTTGAAAATTAATAAAATTTGTTCTAAACCCCGAGTCATCCAAGGCCGCTGCCCCCAAGTCTTACCTGCCAAGCTGGAGAGCGTAAAGAGGTTGACGTCCTCCACCTTGAGGTCCACCTTCCAAAGCACCCCAAATTCCTCCCCCAGAGTGGGGGGCGGCTCCTCCAGGGGATCCGGGGGCCCAGGGTCCTGAGGCCGCAAGAGCAGCAGCAGCCGGGAGAGGCAGTCGGTGCAGGCGTCTGAGGACTCCAGCTGCAGCCCCCGCAGGGTGCAATCCAGGAACAGGGTGTCCGCGTGAGTGCTGGACGTGCCCAGCGGCTGGTTGTAGCTGCCCTGTGGAACGAGCGGAGGGACAACGTCCAGCGAGGCCCTGGGGTGCGCCGAGAGGCAGCGGGTGGGGTCTCAGCTGGAGAGTCAAAGCCAGGATCCCCTCCCCCCCCGCCTGCAGACCTTCCCTCCCATCACACCAGATAACCCAGAGGTCTCCAATCTCCCAGTTCTGGACCAGTATCGGGCCGCCGCGTCCTGTTTGGAACCGGGCCACGCAAGCAAGCTCCATTTGAGAGAGTGGCGGGTACTCATGCCAATGGAGCTTCACGCAGGAGTGCCCGTCGCTCGCGCCAATGGAGCCGTGCCAGGGGTGGAATTCACCCCATTTTTATTTTACTACCAGTTCTATTAGAGCGTGCTTCACGCGCATGAGGTTGAGCAGCAGGGAGGTAACCCCACACCAGCCTGCCGCCCCCCCCCACCCCCCCGCCTGCCTTGTGCTGCACCTGCAGGTTGAAGGAGTCCAGGATGAAAGCTTCTCCCCAGACGTGCATGTTCGGGGGGTGGGGGGCCCGCTGGATGTGCGAGTCCGCCCCCACCCGCCAGCAGAAGTGGTCGACGGCCAGCACAGCCCGCTGGTGGACGCTCTGAGGACGGAGGTGCTGGTAATCTAAGTCAGAGGAGGAAGGCGATGGCCGCGTCTATTATGGCTTTCTATTTATTTATTAAATTGGTGCGCCCCTCCCCATCTCGCCACAAGGGGGCTCTTTTCCTTCTTGGTTGCTTTTGGCATTGAGGGGGGGGTCTTGTTTCCCCCACCCCAATTATTAAGGGGGAAGCGGGCATGGTGTATCACTGCAGAACTTGCAAAACCAGAGTTGTGTTACTGGGCCAAGGAGATGGGAAACAACTTCAACTCCCAGAATTCCTGAGCCAGCTGAATGCTGGGAGTTGAAGTCCACAAGTCTTAAAGGGCCCACCGCTTCCCCACCTCTGCCCTGCAATGAAGGAGAAAAAAAATCCAGACCCTCACGAAAACTTCAAAGCTTTTAAATAAAATCTAGCTTGCTTCCAACAAGGAAGGTCAATGGTGGAAGGCTGACTCACTTAAGAACCGCGTTAATTCACTTAACAACTGTGGTGATTCGCTTGAGGAACCCAACAAAAAGAGGTTGTAAAATTGGGCAGGATTTCACTTAACTGCCTCGCTTAGTGACAAATGTTCTCGTCCCAAATAATGGGACCTATCTAATGAAGTGAAAAGGGGCTACCGGACTGGATTTCTATCATGGAGAGTCAGCCGGGGGCCTCTTAACAAACCAGGGGCATTTATAAATCAGACTTAACGTGGCTTATTTTTATTACTGTGGACTCAACTCAGATTTCAGCCAGGCCAGCTGGCTGGGAAAATCTGGGAGTTGAAGTCCACATGTCATAAAAGTGGCCACGTTTGGGGTCCTCTGATTTAATTTCAAACAGAAAACAATGTTTAATCATACTTGAGTAACGTTTATAACTATTGTTAATCTGGATTTGAATACTTTTCATGGGTTTATATTTATGTTTGGTCTATTATAGACCACCCAAAGTCACCCGAGAGAGGGAGATGGGCAGTGTATAAAATTTAAGTCATGAATGAATTAAAATGGGGAACGGGCAAGCAGCGGCAACTTCGGAGACCTTCACGGGTCTGAAAGGCATTCGGGGGGATAACACGGAGGAAGGCCGCATCCAAGGATGGACGTCTTCTGGGGTGGGAGGGGCAGAGAGCAGGAAGCAAGAATCTGGCCTGGTCTGGCTGGCCACGAGTCAGACTGACCATTTGAGAGGAGAGGGGTAGAGAAGGAAGGGAAGAGGACTCGGGCCCCTAAGGGAGCTGCACTCCCGTGGGAAGGGAGGGTCTCCAGGTGGCCCTTGAAAAGATTGGGGTGATCAGAGAGCCGGCCGGCCGGACGCTGAGGAGGGCAGCTCCGGCCACTCACCCATGGAGATGGAGTTGAAGCCCAGGGCGAAGGGTGGGGTGTCTCCCAGCTGCACGGAGAGGCTGACGTTGGACACCGAAGCGCTGAGGATGATGGTGGCCAGGATCTGCGGCATCCTGAGGAGGAGGAGGAGGAGGATGGGGGAACAGGAGGGGAGGAGGAGGGGTGCGTGACATAAGGAAACAGCGTTCAATCTCTGTAGCCCAGTTAAGGAGCGGGAGGCCTTTCGCCCTAAAGGGGATCCTGGCTTGTTGAAGCAGCGCAAGAGGCTCTCCGGAAGCCCCCAATTGGGACCAGGGCACGGGGACCTTCTTGGCTACCCTGCCTAGCGAGGCCCAGTGTCAGGGCTCCGGCCGTGACCCCCATTTACATCAGGAGTCTCCAGCCGGATTTTTCAAAGCTCAATGAAGATTTATTCGGAGTAGACGTGCCGGTGCTGCCTGAGGGCAGCCGACTCTGAGACACATCATTCCTTGTCACCCTTGACCCTGGTTTCCCCCACCCCACCCCCTGGATGTATTGCCATTCATATCCTCCAATGGGACACCTCCATAGCCAAAGCACCCACCATTTCCCCCACCCCCCACCCCCGCCTAGGCCTTGACCCAGCATCCACAGGCTGCAAATGGCTGGAGGGGCCAAACCGAATCCTGGCCAAGGGCAGCCCCTGAGCAAGGGTGGGATGCAAATGTTTTTACTACTGGTTCTGTGGGCGTGGCTAAGTGGGCGTGGCCACGTGAGTGGGTGGGTGTGGCTTCTTTTTTGCAGCTAACCGCCCCCCGCGCTCCGTTTTTTGCCTCCTGGAGGAAGCACTAGGACAGCAAATGGGATCCCAGCACAGCTGATTGTCGGAACAGCTGATCGTTGGGAGGGGAAAAAAAAAAGAAATATCCGTTCAGCCAAACCGGTAGCTGTTTTTTTTACTACCGGTTCAGCCGAACAGTAGCATTTTTTTACTACCGGTTTGCCCAAACTGGGCCGAACCAGTACAATATCACCACTGCCCCTGTGACTCTGAAGCAGGGGTCTCCAATCTTGGCCACTTTTAAGATTTGTGGACTTCAACTCCCAGAATTCCCTAGCCAGGTCTCCAACCTGGGCCACTTTTAAGATCTGTGGAATTCTGGGAGTTGAAGTCCCCAAGCCTTAAAGCGGCCAAGACTGGAGACCATTGGGGAACATTAGGGTATCCCCTTTGGGCCTTTGGGGTTCACGTACAGAGGGACCCGGAGGGATGAAACGAAATGCGAATGAGAAAGATTAAAATATATATATATCTTTTCAAATTACTTCAAATAATTGAATCTTGTTGACTTGATGGGTTGGCTCAGTCCGGACCCAGCCGGTCCGTGGTTTAGGGCGAGTGCTTTGAGGGGGGTTGATGAAGCCAAATGAAATCCCCACCCCCAATTCCCTCAGAATCTTTCCTCCCGGGGGAATTTGGGGGTGGCGGTTCCTTTTTCTTCATCAACTCACCCTCCCCACGCACACACGTGGGCCAACCTGCCACAGGCCAAGTCAACAACTATTTAAAATCATTTACACCAGGGGCTTTGCTGACTGGGGAATTCTGGGAGTTGAAGTCCACCATAGCCACGTTTGGAGACCTCCGATTTCATATTTTGATTTTTTTTCTCATCCCCCTTTCGTTTCATCCCTCCTTTGGCATCCTTTCTTTAATGCTTCTCTTCGGTATAACTCTTGTCCCCAGGCGAGTAGCCCTCAATCCTGCTGCGGGGGGGACAATGAAGCCCCCAAAATCCTGCTGCCAGGACTGGCTTTGACCCCCCTGGGACCCCACTCGGCCGGTTCAGCCGGTTTGGCCGCAGGGAAGGAAGGCAGACCGGCCGGCCGACTGACTCAGTCTGGCCAGTTCCTGCTGGAAAAGGCCGTGAGTTTGTGTGTGTGTGTGTGTGTGTGTGTGTGTGTGTGAGAAAGACTCCCCAAACCCGATTCCCTCCCTTCTCAGTGAAGGTTTTGAGTTTGAAAACTGATCAGGCTTCAAAAGGAACCAAATAAAATAATTAACTGGCATTCCTCGACTTACAACCGCCATCAAAACCCCAAATTGTTGTTGATAAGCCAGGCAGTTGTTAAGTGAACTTTGCCCCATTTTACGACCTTTCCTGCCATACTCGTTAAGTGAATCCCTGCAGTCGTTAAGTGAGTCAGATGGTCGTTAAATGAACCTGGCTTCCCCGTTGATTTGTGCTTGCCAGAAAGCCGCAAAGGGGGACCCGGGACCAGTTGCAAATTATGTCTGAATTCGGATCATGTGATCACGGGGAACGCTGCAACGGTCGCAAGTGTGAAAAACAGCCAGCGGTCACTTTTCTCAGTGCGTTGTAATTTCCATCGGTCACTAAATGAAACATTGTAAAGGGCTCCAGGGTTGCTGCCCAGAGGAGACCAGGGTGGCTGTGCGCCAAGATGCTTGCCTGCCCTCCGTTCAGAAGTCCTCGACTTACAACAGTTCACTTAGTGACTGTCCGAAGTTACAACGGCCCTGAAAAAAGCGACTTATGACCCTTTTTCACACATATGACCGTTGCGTTGCAGCCTCCCCACGGTCATATGATCAAAATTCAGACACCTGGCCACTGACTCATACTTATGACGGTCCCAGGGAGGACGGACGGTGTCCCGGGGGGAGAGGGTCACGTGATCCCCTTTTGTAGCCTTCTGATGATCAAAGTCCACCGGGGAAGCCGGATTCACTCAACGACCAGGTGACCAACTTATCCCCTGAGGTGATTCATTTAACAACGGTGGCAAGGCAGGCCACAGAACAGGGCAAAACTCACTGAAGAAACGTCTCGCTTAGCAACGTTGGTTCGCTTTGCGGCCATTAGTTGAGGCCTGCCTGGGCAGCTGCCCAGCCAAGCCCCTTCCCGCGACCCCGCAACCCGCGTGACGGCCGCACTCACCTGCCGCCGGGGCCCCTGGCCAAGAGGGCCCAGCCGGGGGCTCCCTGCTCCGCCGAGGCCAGCAGGCCCACCCAGTGGGAGAACTCTTGGTGCCGGTAGTGGACAATGCAGGTGCTGACCATGACGGCCACACGGAGATGTCAATGGCCATGACCTGCAGGGAGGGGGAGGGGGGAGAGAGAGGCTCAGAGGGAGGGGCAGAGACTGGGGGGGAGGCGACCCCAGGTACCCCACGGGGGCTCACCTGCAGGCTGGCCTTCAGCAGGTTGAGGCACACGATGCGTTGGCGGCTTTGCGACAGCAGCAGCCCGTCTGGGGAGGCAGGAAGATGGCGGCTGAGCTGGCTCCTCCCCTTCCGCGGGATCACCTGAGGGTGCCCTTTCCCAGCCTCCCCTTCCCCACGGCCACTATTCAGGGCAGTATATTATTTACTAAGTAAATAATTATTATTTACTAAGTAAATAATTATTATTTAAATAATTATTATTTACTAAGTAAATAATTGTTATTTACTAAGTAAATAATTATTAACTTACTATATTTGTATTAATATTCTATAATATATATATATATGATAAAATATAATATATACTATATTAAAATTATAAGTAATAATTATTATAAACAATTATTTACTCAAATTATCTACTAAGACTTATTACTATTACTCTTCTCATCTCCTCCCACTTACGACTATAACCTTGTTGCTTGTATCTCTACAATTTATATTGTTGTATTGAGTTTCCTAGTATGATTTGATTGCTTATTTAGTAACCTATGACTATCACAAAGTGTTGTACCTTATGATTCTTGATGAATGTATTTTATTTTATTTTATTTTTCCTTTGTACACTGAGAGGTTATGAACCAAAGACAAATTCCTTGTGTGTCCAATCACACTTGGCCAATAAAGAATTCTATTCTGTTCTGTTCTGTTCTATTCTACTTACCCTATTTTCTATTTTCTATTCTATTCTATTCTTATTCCATTGTCTATTCTATATTCCATATTCCATATTCCATATTCCATTCTATTCTATTCTATTCTATTCCATTCTATTCCATTCCATTCCATTCCATTGTCTATTCTATTCTATATTCTATATTCTATATTCTATATTCTATTCTAATTCGATTCCATTCCATTGTCTATTCTATGCTATATTCTATATTCTATTCTAATTCGATTCGATTCCATTCCATTCCATTGTCTATTCTATTCTATATTCTATATTCTATATTCTATATTCTATATTCTATATTCTATATTCTATTCTAATTCGATTCCATTCCATTGTCTATTCTATTCTATATTCTATATTCTATTCTAATTCGATTCCATTCCATTCCATTCCATTCCATTGTCTATTCTATTCTATATTCTATATTCTATATTCTATATTCTATATTCTATATTCTATATTCTATATTCTATTCTAATTCGATTCCATTCCATTCCATTCCATCTCCATTGTCTATTCTATTCTATATTCTATATTCTATATTCTATGTTCTATTCTAATTCCATTCCATTCCATTGTCTATTCTATTCTATATTCTATATTCTATTCTAATTCGATTCCATTCCATTCCATTCCATTCCATTGTCTATTCTATTCTATATTCTATATTCTATATTCTATGTTCTATTCTAATTCCATTCCATTCCATTGTCTATTCTATTCTATTTTCTATATTCTATATTCTATATTCTATTCTAATTCGATTCCATTCCATTGTCTATTCTATTCTATATTCTATATTCTATTCTAATTCGATTCCATTCCATTCCATTGTCTATTCTATTCTATATTCTATATTCTATATTCTATATTCTATTCTAATTCGATTCCATTCCATTCCATTCCATTCCATTGTCTATTCTATTCTATATTCTATATTCTATGTTCTATTCTAATTCCATTCCATTCCATTGTCTATTCTATTCTATATTCTATATTCTATTCTAATTCGATTCCATTCCATTCCATTCCATTCCATTGTCTATTCTATTCTATATTCTATATTCTATATTCTATGTTCTATTCTAATTCCATTCCATTCCATTGTCTATTCTATTCTATATTCTATATTCTATATTCTATATTCTATTCTAATTCCATTCCATTCCATTCCATTCCATTGTCTATTCTATTCTATATTCTATATTCTATATTCTATATTCTATATTCTATGTTCTATTCTAATTCCATTCCATTCCATTGTCTATTCTATTCTATATTCTATATTCTATTCTAATTCGATTCCATTCCATTCCATTCCATTGTCTATTCTATTCTATATTCTATATTCTATATTCTATGTTCTATTCTAATTCCATTCCATTCCATTGTCTATTCTATTCTATATTCTATATTCTATATTCTATATTCTATTCTAATTCCATTCCATTCCATTGTCTATTCTATTCTATATTCTATATTCTATGTTCTATTCTAATTCCATTCCATTCCATTGTCTATTCTATTCTATATTCTATATTCTATTCTAATTCGATTCCATTCCATTCCATTCCATTCCATTGTCTATTCTATTCTATATTCTATATTCTATATTCTATATTCTATGTTCTATTCTAATTCCATTCCATTCCATTCCATTGTCTATTCTATTCTAAGGGGGGATTTGAGGGGCTCCCTCCATCCCGAAGGTCCCTGAGTCAAAGGGGCTCCTGCCCACCACTGCCTCCCACCCAGGGACATCCCCCCCCCCATAGGACTATAGGCACTCCTTTCATTTGGTGACCGTTCAAAGTTGCAACCGCACTGAAAAAAGTGACTTGTGGCCGCTTCTCGCACTTATGACCGTTGGAACACCTCCCCGGAAACCCCCTCCCCCCCCCCAGACCTGCCTTCCAGCACCAGCTCGAGGCTCATCTGGGGCAGGTCGCAGGTGGGGGTGAAGCTCCGCAGGGGGATTTGCTCCTCGTCGCACTGGTGGGCGAGCGCAGCAGCTTCAGGGTCCAGGTGAGGTGCCTGGAGAAGGGGGTGGGGGTGGGGGGGAGGGGGCGAGACGGAAGCTGCCTCCAACTGAGTCCGGCACCTTCTGGCAGCCTTCCCCAACCCGGGGCCCTCCAAGCCCACTTGTCTGAAAGGGTAGGAAGGGTATGGGGTCGGACTAGATGACCTCCAAGGTCCCTTCCCACTCTGTGGTTCTGTGGTTCTTGCGGGGGTGGTGGTGGTGTTGCTCTTGGCTGCAGGGGTGCCTGCACCTGGGGTTCCCCCCTCTTGCAGCCAGGGGAGAAGGGGTGGGGGACGGGCAAAGGCCGGGCTTGCAGAGAGGACCCCCCCACAGCCGCCGCCCCCCCCTTACCTCTTCTGGCTGTTCATGGAGAGGACCAGGCTGGTGGTCTCCAGGTCCACCTTCAGCCGTGAGGGCAGGTACTTCAGGCCGGCCAGGCCCAGGGGGGGCGGTGGATCCAGCGTGAGATCCTTTGGGGAATCTGGGGGGTTTGTCAGGAAAGGGGAGAAGGGAGGCCCAGTGAAGCAGAGGGCTGGAGGAGAAGACAGCCATGCCCCCAAGACCCCCTGGGCAAAGGAAGCTGAGCCATTCAGCCGGTGGTCAGCCATTGAATCCCAAACGGAAGCCAATTGGTCCTAGATCTGTGGGGCAAAGCAGCCCCTCCCGGCCTCACCCCTGAAGTGCCTGCCCACCTGACCCACAGCGGGCTCCACGGAAGACGAGGCCACCGATTCCTGGCCACGGGGGGCCAGAGCGGGGTGGCGGGAAAGAGATAGCACGCTTGGGCCAGGTGTGCGGCTGTGTTGCCCGCTCCCCCTCGGCCGCTGCCCAGTGGGGAAATGCTACCAGTGTCAGGATTCCAAGCAATCGCTCTAATTAAAATCATGATCCTCGAGCCAAACTTCAAAAATCTTCCATTAGAGGCGACCTATACCGGCCCTGCCCTGTTTGAAGCCAACTCTGGCCTACGTCATTTCCAGTCCCCTGGGACCCTGTTTCCCCCACTCCCCCCCCCCTGGGTGGGGTCATCAATCAGATTCTCCAACCGAGCACCTTCACGGCGGCGGTGAGGTTCAAATTCTTTTACTATCGGTTCTGTGGGCGTGGCTCGGTGGGCGTGGCAGGGGAAGGACACTGCAAAATCTCCAGTCGGAGGTGGTATTGGCGGCTCTCCAAACTACTCAAAATTTCCGCTACCGGTTCTCCAGAACTGGCCAGAACCTACTGAAGACCACTTCTGGTTCACGGGCTGGAGGTCATCATTCCCGTTCTCCAATTCAATATATTCGCGGGCAAAAGCTCCGGTAGTTTAGCTATAATCTTTTAGAGATAAAGAGTTGGAATGTACTTCCGCTTCCAAACTGCTGCGCCGCTCTTCCAGATTGCCTCCCTCCCCCCCTTTTTTTTTATGGCAAGGACTAAAACAGGCCTAGGAATGTTTGATGAGTTGACAACCGGTTCGGCCCGGTTCGACCGAACCGGTTGCAAAAAAGCTCCGCCCGACCAGCTAGATCAGGGGTGTCCAACCTTGGCAACTTTAAGACTTGTGGACTTCAACTCCCAGAATTCCTCAGCCAGCTTTGCTGGCTGAGTCTGCAAATCTAAAGGAATTCTGGAGTTGAAGTCCCCAAGTCTTAAAATTGAATTCTGGGAGTTGAAGTCCCCAAGTCTTAAAGTTGAATTCTGGAGTTGAAGTCCCCAAGTCTTAAGTTGAATTCTGGGAGTTGAAGTCCCCAAGTCTTAAAGTTGAATTCTGGGAGTTGAAGTCCCCAAGTCTTAAAGTTGAATTCTGGGAGTTGAAGTCCCGAGTCTTAAAGTTGAATTCTGGGAGAAGTCCCCAAGTCTTAAGTTGAATTTTGGGAGTTGAAGTCCCCAAGTCTTAAAGTTGAATTTTGGGAGTTGAAGTCCCCAAGTCTTAAAGTTGAATTCTGGGAGTTGAAGTCCCCAAGTCTTAAAGTTGAATTCTGGGAGTTGAAGTCCCCAAGTCTTAAAGTTGAATTCTGGGAGTTGAAGTCCCCAAGTCTTAAAATTGAATTCTGGGTTGAAGTCCCAAGTCTTAAAGTTGAATTTTGGGAGTTGAAGTCCCCAAGTCTTAAAGTTGAATTTTGGGAGTTGAAGTCCCCAAGTCTTAAAGTTGAATTCTGGGAGTTGAAGTCCCCAAGTCTTAAAGTTGAATTCTGGGAGTTGAAGTCCCCAAGTCTTAAAGTTGAATTTTGGGAGTTGAAGTCCCCAAGTCTTAAAGTTGAATTCTGGGAGTTGAAGTCCCCAAGTCTTAAAGTTGAATTCTGGGAGTTGAAGTCCACAAGTCTTAAAGTGGCCAAGGTTGGACACCCCTGCCCTACACCATCTGTGTGTGCGTGCCCGCGCAGTGCACAATTACTGAACCCACGGAGAAACGGGTAGAAACCCCCCCCCTGCTGCCCCCCCCCCCCGCCAGGAGTGCTCACCTGGCCCCTTCCGGGGACTGCCGCCCATGCGCCGGAGCAGCTCGCTGTTGAAGAGCCCCTCGTGCAGCTCGGCGTGGAGGCTCCAGACCCCCAAGGCCACGCTCTGCACCTGCGGCTTGCCCAGGCTGACGTCCAGCGAGACGGAGAGCGCCAGGGAGAGCTCGGCCAGGCAGGCATCGTCCTGGGGAGAGGAACGCGCGTGTGTGTGTGTGTGTGTGTGTGTGTGAAAAGGAAGCAGAGTGTATGGAAAGGTCCTCGCAGGCCCACAGAACGCGCCCCCCTGCCCCCGTGGAAATCCCCCAGGCATGTAGACAGTTGCAGAGGGGGGAGAGACCCCTGTTGTTTTACCTTGGTGGGTCACGGGCCCTGCAACTGACCTCCGCAAAGTCCCCCCTGCTCTGGAGTTGGCCGGAGCTAATCCTACTTCCTGCTCAGTTTGGGTCCGGCCCTTGGGCCAAGATCCTCCAGGGAAGACGCACCCCCCCCGCAGCTGAACAGTGCCCTAATCTATCTATCTCTACCCATGATATTTATCACATCCATCCATCCATGATCTATCCATTCATCTATCAATATATCTCTTTCTCTATCAACTATCTATCCATCCATCTACCCATAATCAATGTATCCTCATTTTCCATCTATCCATCATCTATCCATCATTCTATCTCTATCATCCATCCATCCATCCATCTTTTATCGTTCTTCACCTGGTTCCTCTCTATATCTGTCTTCACCCTTTCTCTCTTTTTTCTTTCTTTCTTTCTCTCTTCCTTTCTTTCTTTCTTTCTTTCTTTTCTTTCTTTCTTTCTTTTCTTTCTTTCTTTTCTTTCTTTCTTTCTTTCTTTCTTTCTATATATCTTCTGTCTGTCTTCATCTGTCTCCCCGTGTCTCTATTTCCTCCATCACTCCATCCAAATATATCTGTCTGTCTGTCTTCTCTTGGTGTGTGTGTGTGTGTGTGTGTGTGTGTGTGTGTAAATGTATGTGTGTATATATAGTCTGTCTATCTTCACCTATATCTCCATCTACGCGTTCCATCATTCATGCATTCATCCATCCATCTCTATTATCTATTTATCCATCTATCTAACCAGCCAGGCAGCCATAATCTATCAATCTAGATCTATCATCTATCAGAATAACAGAAGGGACCTTGGAGGTCTTCTAGTCCAACCCCTGCTCAAACTGGAACCCTGTACCATTTCAGACCAAGGGTCATCCAATCTCTTCTTAGGAACCTCCAGTGCTGGAGCACCCACAACTTCTGCAGGCAGGCAGTTCCACTGGCTTATTTTCCTCACTTCTATACACCACCTGCCAATTTCCTTTCTCTCACCTATCTACTATCTACCCATTCACTCACCTACCCAGTTACCTACCTATCAATCACATTTAGAAACCGCCCTTCTCTCACACAAAAGGGACTCCTGACAGCGAACAAACCAAAGGTTCAAAACAAAAAACTAAGTAGAAAATTTAAAATAGAGGCAAGGACAGCTACAGTTGACATTAAATGTGAATTGAGAGGCGGAGGGGGGGCTCTCGGGGCGCTGACCCCCCCCCCCGATGGTTGTCACCCCCGTGCCCAAGAATTCCCTGGATGTTGTTTGCTGCCTCTGTTACCTGTCCAGAGGCACCTTTTGGAGACAGGCAGCATAAACTAACGAACATTTTAACCCGGGACACGTAATTTGGCACACACCTGCCCATCGGCTGCCATCTTTGCAAGCAGGCCGAGGGTGGGACCAGGCAGAGGGGAAGGAGGAGTCAAAGGGTGGGGAGGTTTGGGGGTCCTCGACTGCCCCTCCCTCCCAGCCTTACCTGCTGGCTGCTCTTCAGCACCTTGCTGTTCACCTGGCCACAGGTCAGCTTGCAGGCCACGCTGGGGGGGAGGAGAGAGCCGGTCAGAGGGCAGGAGGAGGCCTGGCGCTCCCAGGCACCCACGAGGGCCAAGCAGGGGGGACCAGTGGGGGCACCCCCCAGGATTTCAGCCAGGCCCCCTGTGTGCCACCCCCCGCCGTATTCGTCCCCAGAGGCGCCTGGGAAAGCGGCAGACTCACCTCCTGCCGTCACAGCCCAGCAAAACCTGGGACCTGGACACCTGGACGTGCCACAGGGACTCCGAGGCGGCCACGTGCAGCACCATCACGTTGACCGAGTCCACGTGGAAGGAGCAGAGCTGGGGGAGAGGGAGAGAGGGAGGGAGGGAGAGAGGAGGAAGCTGGCAGGCACCGCCGGCCAAGGGGGCAGCCAGCCAGACCCCCAAGGGAGCCCCCGCCTTACCTGGCTGACCAGCTGCAGCAGGGAGGGCCCCAGGGACAGCGCCTCCTCTCGGGCCCCGTCAGCCGGGTCGGGGGGCAAGGGGTCGGGGGGCTGCAGGTGAGGCGACTTCTGCAGATCCACCCGGATGCGCACCTCTCCAAAGCACAGGGCCAGGTAGCGCCTGCAGGGGAAGGCAACAGGAGAGGCAGCTGGGGGGAGGGGAGGAGCGGGAGGGGCAGCCCACTTCCCACCCTGAGAGTCACAGAATCCAAGGGACCTCAGAGGTCATCCAGTCTAACCCCCCTGCCCGAAGCAGGAGTCCTTATACCAAATGGCTGGAAAAATCTCTTCTTGAAAACCTCCAGCGATGCGGCACCACAACTCCAGGAAAGAAGCTCCTTCCTTCCTTCTGTCTTTTCCTCCTCCCTCCCTCTTCTTTCTTCTCTCTCTCCTCATCCTCTCCTTCCTTCCTTCTTCCCTTCCCTTCCTCACCCCTGTAGCTCTTCCTTCTTCCCTCTCCTTTCTTCCCTCCCATCCTCTCTTCCTTCCTTCCTCCTCCTGTCTTTCTCTCCTTCCTCCCTCCCTCCCCTCTATCCTCCTTCCTTCCTCCCTCCCTCCCTCTCTCTATCCTCCCTTCCTTCCTCCTTCCCCCTTCTAACCCACCCCTTCCTTCCTCCCTCCCTCTCCTCCTCCCTTCCTTCCTCCTTCCCCTTCTAACCCACCCTTCCTTCCTTCCTTCCTTCCTTCCTTCCCTCCTCCCTCCCCCCTTCTAACCCTTCCTTTCTCCTTTCTCCTTCCCCTTCTAACCCTTCCTTCCTTCCTTCCTTCCTTCCTCCCTCCCCTCTATCCTCCCTTCCTTCCTCCTTCCCCCTTCTAACCCTTCCTTCCTTCCTTCCTTCCTTCCTTCCTTCCCTTCCCCTCTCTCCTATCCTCCCTTCCTTCCTCCTTTCCCCTTCTAACCCTTCCTTCCTTCCTTCCTTCCCCTCTTCCTTTTTTCTTTCTTCCCTTTTTACAGGAGGCCTCAATCTAGTCCAATCCGCTGCTCAACCACGAGTCCTAATGCCACGAATCCTCGTGCAACCTTTTCTTGAAGGCCTCCAGTGACCCCAAACCATCCAGCAACGGGACGTCGCTCTACAAAAGCGCAAACCGTTGCAAAGAGGAAGCCCACGCAGCGGCCGGAGGAGGCAGGAGGTGCCGTTCTGACGCTGCTGTGGCCCTGAAGGGATTCAGGGGGGCTGCAGAAGCCCCCTCCCCTTTTTCTCCTGCTCCTGGGACAGGAAGCCTTGCGCCCAATTCGATGTCCCCAGAGGGGGGCAAAGCTGGCTGGGAACTCCGGGAGTTTTAGCACACCTGGAAGCGTAAAACTCCCCACCTGCCAATTCACCCTTTATTCAGTGGGGAGGGATGTTTCCAGCGGTTGGTCTGAGGATGCGTCCCAGCTGCCCCCCACAAGGCACAGAGGCTGGGGGAGGTGGGGGGGCAGCCATCCTGTTCATGAAGGCCACCCACAGAACCCCCAAACGCCCGGAGACTTACGGCACATCGTGGTTCAGGAGCCTGCTGGAGATCCAGATGCTGTCGATCTCCTGAAACGACAGCGTAAACAGAGTTGGGAGGGACCTTGGAGGTCTTCTAGTCCAACCCCCTGCTGGGGCAGGAGACTCCTAGGCCAGGGCTGTGCAACCTGGGAGCTTTTCAGACTTTAAAGCAGGGGTGTCCAAGCTTGGCCGCTTTAAGACTTGTGGACTTCAACGCCCAGAATTCCTCAGCCAGCAAAGCTGGCTGAGGAATTCTGGGAGTTGAAGTCCACAAGTCTTAAAGCGGCCAAGCTTGGACACCCCTGCTTTAAAGGCTATAATGGCTGGGGAATTCTGGGAGTTGAAGTCCACCAGTTTTAAACCTAGAGGTCTTTTTTCAAGATGCAGGTGGACCTTTTTTTGTGGGGGGGTGGAAGACATTTCGCTTCTCACCCAAGAAGCTCATGACCTGGAAGACGGAGAATCTCCACAGACACAAGTCTTAAAAGTTCCAAAGGTTGGACAACCCTATACCATTCCAGACAATGTCCCGTCTCCTCTCGAAAACTCCCAGGGATGGAGCCCCCACAACTTCTGGTGGCCAGCAGTTCCACTGGTGAATCGTTCCCACTGTTCAGAAGTTTCTCCTTAATTCCAGGTTGCCTCTCTCCTGGATGACTTTCCATCCCTTCTTTCTTGTCCTGCCTTCCGGGGCGTTGGAAAATAAATTAACTCCCTCTTCTTTGGGGCAGCCCCTCAGATATTGGAAGAGATCGTACGTTTCAGCCTCTGGTCCCATCCTGCTCGCTCTTCTCTGCACTTTTTCTAGAGCCTGAGCATCTTTTTTCCCTGGGAGGCCCACAGCCCCTGGGCATCTCTCTACCCTACTCAAAAGGAGGCCACCCCTGGGCCACAGGTGCAGCAGGAGCTGTCGGCCCTCCCTGCCAGCTCCCCCAAACAGTCCCTGCCGTGACAATGCAGTCGCTTCAACCGCCAGGTGGGTTGGTACGTACGGGCAACAAACAATACATTCATGGGAAATAACAGCAGTGATGGCATCCTTGCAGGGGGCTACCCAGAGGTGGACAGGCTGCTCCTTCCTCAGGAGAACCCAAGAGGCGTCTCCCAACTCACCACCGTCTGCTGCTCCTCTTGAAACTTCAAGCTGAGGTTCTGGATCCCGAAAACCCAGAAGGACTGGATCTTCAGCTCGGCTTGGAGTCGCCGCCGGCACCAGTTGGTGATCAGTATGTACAGGAGCCACCTTCAGGGAGGACAGAGCAAGGAGGCCTTTACCTGAACGGCCAGGTGGACAGGCTGCCCATCGCCTTCCCTCTACCCCGGGCAGAATAAAAGTGCGGGAAGGGAACCTTGGAGGTCTTCTAGTCCAACCCCCTGCTCCAGCAGGGGACCCTATAACCTGGGATGGCGAACCTGTGGGCCCTTGAGCCATCACCCAGCTCAGCCTCGCCCGCCATGCATGCAGGCATGCCTCCCACCAGCCAGCTGGTCCTCTGGTCTCTGCCACATATTCGGGGTAGAGCATGCACACGCATGCGTGGGGGGCTGGGTGCATGCAGAGGGGTCGTGAGCACATCCGTGGGGAATGCACATGCATTGCATTTTGGGGATGTGTGTGTGCAGGCGCTTTGGGCACTTGGGCTGAAAAGGTTACTCACTGCCCTATGCCGTTCTGGACACCCATTCTGGCTGTCCACTCCTGTTCTTGAACACCTCCAGTGATGAAGCCCCCACAACCTCGGAGGGAAGACTTTCCACTGGTTGACGGTCTTCCCTGTAAGGATTTTTTTCCCCTTAATTCTAGGCTGGATCCTTCTTTGTTAAGCTTCCACCTGTTATTTCTTATCCTGCGTTCAGGTGCTTTGGAGCAGGGGGTCTCCAACCTTGGCCCACTTTAAGACTTGGGGACTTCAACTCCCAGAGTTCCTCAGCCAGCTTTGAAGTCCCCAAGTCTTAAAGTGGGCCAAGGTTGGAGACCCCCTGCTTTGGAGAAGAGTTGACCCCTCTTTCTTTCCCAGAATAGCCGGTTCCTTCCGACTCTGTTATTCTATGTCTATGGTCCCTTTTGCGGCCTTCCGACAACAAAGTCTGGGAACCCCCCCCTAACACCTTGGCAGGTCTAAAGGGCCGACCCTTAATATATATATATATCTCGCTTAGTAATGGGAATGTTGGGCTTGATGGTGGTCATAAGTCAAGGACTAACTGTAAACAAGAGTAGAGCAGCCCACAGCAGAACCCAAAGCACAGGGGTCTCTCCACCCTTGGCCCACTTTGAAGGCTTGTGGACTTCAACTCCCAGAATCCCCCAGCCAGCTATGCTTCCTGGTCTTAGCTCTGCTGTGCTGGAGCATTCTGGGAGTTGAAGTCCACAAGCCTTCAAAGTGGGCCAAGGGTGGAGAGACCCCCGGCTAAGCACAGCAGTGGGCACGAGTGGCACCAACCGGGTGCTACATCTCCCCTCTTGAAGGGGCACCTGTTCCCCCACCCCTTCTGCTCCCAAAGGAGCCCCCCCTTTCCAGGCAGGGATGGAGCCAGCCAAGCGGCAGGTGCCAACCACCTGCCGCCCGCCCTGTGCCCTCAACCCAACCCTCCTCAAAAGCCAGGCTGCAAGAAGACACTCTGCACGCCCTCAGAGGCACCCTCCTCCTCCAGCTCGTCCGATAGGGGCAGTTGGGGGGAGACAGAGACAGGTGGGGGAGGAAGTGGACCCACAGGTGGAGACAGGTAGCAGGAAGAGCGTGGTGGGGGGAGGAAAGACTCTGCCCACCCAACCCCCAGGGAGAGGAAGACCCAGGGAACGGGCAGTGGCTGGGGGCAAAAGAAGGGAGGGGGAGAGGTGGGGGGCAGGAGGAAGGACCCCCCAGCCTACCTGCCCAGGCAGAGGCCGCCCAGCAGCACCAGCAGCAGCACCAGGAGGGCGCCCAGGACAGGGACCGCCATGGGGGGGCGGGAGGGACGCAAGGGGGCGCACTCCAACCGCCCGTCACCGGCGGCGCCTGGGGCGGGGCCAGCGGGAGCGCGCCCGGAGGAGGCGAGGCCAGGAAGCCGCGCCCCCTCCCCAAGGAGGCCCCGCCCCTGCAGCCTGGCACCACGGGGAGGGGCTGGGGGTTATCCCATATTTTGGGAAAATTTAGTGTGGGGGGAGGGAGGTGTTTATTTTATTTTATTCCCCCTGCAAAGCTTCCGGCCGGCGCTGCGTTGACGCGCCTCGCCTTCCAGGAGGGGTGCAATGGGGATCCATACTGCGCATGCGCGGCGAAAAGTCGCCTAGAGCATGCTGGGAAAGCGAGTTCTCTTGCTTGGACTGCGCGCAAAGGGAGCTACACCTGCTACCGGTAGGACGGTGTTTGGCAATGGAATCCGGGGGGGGGGTGTCACGTGACTGCCTGAGGGTTTCTGGGAGTTGAAGTTCACACACATTCAAGAGCCCAAGGTTGCGAAGGAAGAGCCACGTGACTCTGGGGCCAAAAATCAGGAGTTGTCCTTTATTTGTTGATTTATTTATTATGAAATTTATTTATTTATTATGAAATTTATTTATTTATTTCGACAGTTGTTTGCTGCCCGTCTCCTGTTCAACCTCCCCTGCAGCTCCCTTCCCAAGGGACGATCCTTAAGACGGCCGGCCGCCCAGTCAGCCAGATGTTCAGACTGGGATTTGGCCTTTTTTGCCCACCTATATCCTTCCCAGGGACTTAACACGGCTGTTCAGTGGGTTTGGCTTCCCTGCTTGTCAGCAGGTCGCAAAAAAGGGATGACATGGTTGGAAGTTACAACCCACCCCTCTCCGAGGAAAATATATAGAAAAGGCAGGGTATTTCCCCTAAAAAGAAAAGTAGAAACTCCAGAGAGGCAGAAACTCAGCCCCCCACCACCACCTTTGCCACTGCTCTGGCCTAGGCCAGTTTATTCTACATAACAAAGATCTCCTCCAGGTAGAGCCATAATAGGAGTGGCCTAAAGCCCTTTCACTTTACATCATCACCCAGCAAGGTTCAACCAAGCCTGGGGCTCAGGACAGCCCACAGCAGGGGTCTCCAACCTTGGTAACTTTAAGCCTGGCGGACTTCAACTCCCACAATTCCCCAGCCAGCAAAGCTCTTCCACGCTTCAAGTTGCCATGGTTGGAGACCCCTGGCCTACAGGGTTGCCCCTACCTGGCCGCATGGGACTCTGACAACCAATCAGAATGCAAGCTCAAATTCAAATCCCAGCAGAAGGTATAAAACCCAGGCCCTCTCAGCATCTCTTCCCTTCCTTCTTTCTTCGCCCAAGGCAGGTGATCCTGCCCACCATTAAACCACCTTTCCAAGCAGGCTCCGTGTTTCCAGTGTCTTTCTTCCCCACTTGGAGCTGAACCCAGAAGGCTATTTCTTCCGACAACATGACCCCCTGGGACAACCGTCATAAATAGGAGTCAGTTGCCAAACGCCTGAATTTTGATCTATCATAGAGATGCTACAATGGTCACAAGGGTGACAAATGGTTGTAAGAAGGCATTTTTTTTGCAGTGCTGTTGGAACTGAGAAGTAGTGGGAGAATCCGCAGAAGGAAGACCCGACTACCTGAAGCAGCTGTTTGGATATCCAATGTTTATTGAGGGCCCTTTCCCAGACACGCACGCACGCACACGCACGTACACAGCCTGTCTTGAAACAGGCAGCAATGGGCCACGTGCCGAGAGCGAGCACAGAAAGGCCACTGTCCTTTGCAGGGGGTGGGAAAGAAGAGCCCGCCGCAGCCCCGTCTCGGTCACCACAGCCACCGCCTGGGAGACTGTACCGACGGGATGGCCTTGAGTGGTAGGCGTACGAGGATGCCCCTTGCCGGTCATAGCTCCGTGTGGTAGAGGCCGGCCTTGAGCCACTCCGTGGGCTTGACGAAGATCCCTTCCATGGCCTTCCAGAAGCTGTCCTGGCCGGAGTCAGCCAGGCCGTGAACCTCCCTCTGTCCGTGGATGGGCCGGCCGTACTGCTCCCCGGTGACCGAAAGGAGCACCTCGGTGGACGTGTGCTTGAACCGCACCTCGCTCTGCCTCTCCCAGTACTTGCCGCTGCACAGGACGGTCCAGTCATCCAGGAAGTCCCCCTCGCCATCCTCCCCAAAGGCGCTGACCTCCTGGAACAGAGAGCGTTGCGTTTTGAGGGAGAGGACCTGCCGGAGATACTCGCAGAACTATTGGCGGAGGCGTTAGAGGTCACCAAAGAAAAAGCGCTGGCTGAAATCGATGAAACGTTTAGAATTCACACCAGATATGTGGCAAGAACCAGGCTTTCTAGAGAAATACGTGTAAGATTTACTAAAAAAAAAGCAATGAAAACAGAGCGAGAGATAATAACCCTTTAAAATATAAAGGAAGAGAGATAGTAGTTCTAAAACAGATCCCAAGAAGAGTCAGAGAAATAAGGAGGGAATATCAATTTCTAACAAAGCAAGTAATTAAAAATGGAATGAACTTCAGGTGGCTGAAACCAGAGGGAATATTGGTGACCTGGATGGAGCAAAGACACAGATCAAATTCTATTGAAAAAGCGGAACAATTTTACGAACATTATTTCGGATCACAGGAGGAACCGAGAACAGGAGAGGAAAAAGAGACAAGGGAGGACAGACGACAAGAGGGAGCTACAGGAGAGAGAAGTGTACAACGAAGAGAAGACGAAAGAGATTCGGAGGAAATAGCAAGGAGAGAAGGAGCGAAACTCAGAGAATCGAAAGATAAGAGCGACTAGAACAACAAACCAATCTACAAGTGAAATCATGGAAGAAGTAAAATTAATGTCAATTAACATAAATGGAATGAATTCGGCAATAAAAAGGAAAAAGATTTTTAGTAAATTAGAAAAATAGAAATTAGACATAATCTGCTTACAAGAAGTTCACATTAAAAAACAACACAATAAAGTACCGGAATATCCTAAAATTGGGAAGTTATATACTTCCTTACCACAACAAAAGAAGAGGGAAATAGCCCTTTATGTAAAAGAGACAATAAATGTTAAGCAAATCTTTGCAGATGAGAAAGGGAGGATTCTGATGATGGAAAATAACTAACAGGTACTTTTAGTAGCAATATACGCACGAAATAAGAGGATTTTTATGTTAAACGCTATAAGAAAATAATAGAATTGGACCATGAAAATATATGTGTAGTACGAAAAGTGATGAGATCCCTATAGATGAGAATGTGATTAGGAAAATATTAGAATGTGCAGAAATGAATAGATTAATGCTATAAGGGAGAAAGAACAAACTGAATATTATAGGACACGGGAGTTATTTTATGGATGGTTGGAGAATAAAAATAGAAGTGAGAAATAAATGGAGATTAGTGAAATAAAGAACATATATTAAGAAAGAGATGTAAACAATATGACTATTGTACATAATTGTTAAGATTACCATACTCAATATAATTAGATTTTCATTAGAAGATATGTTAAGAGGGAGAAAGAGCCCAAGTTTATTCATTCATTCATTTACTCAGTTAACACAACGCCCATCTCACTCCACAAAGCGACTCAACCTTTAAAAGCGAACTGCCGGCTCCAGAAGGGCTGAAGGCCGTTGCTTGCTAGCCATTTGTGGTCACCTGGCCGCCTCACCTGGTTGCCTGAAAGGGGAGAGGTGAAATGGTGGCTGTGCAGGTTGCGGCCTGTGTTGATGTGGGTCAAGCGGATGGTCTGGCCGCATTGTACCGGGGTGCCTCTTTCGCAGACGCTGGACGACTTGCCCCGCACTCGCCAGTAACTGTTGCTGTCGTCCACACTGGTGACTCCGGTCACCGACTGTTGCCCGCTGCCTGGTCAGACAGAGAAGAACATGCACAGGTGACTTTCACCTGACCACCTCATTCGACCTCCAACCTGCCTGTTCACCCTGCAAGATGCTTCAATTACAGCGATTAATATGTTTAAAACAGACTCCAGGCGTGTTTTTTTTTAATAGACTGTCTTTATTTGACTGTTCAAACTTTCTGGCCCCCAACTTTATCAGAGAAACAGGGGCCCCTTTCAAGAATGACCGTCCCCCCAAAAAAACCTCTTTGCCCTGAGAAAGACCTCCAGATCATGCAGGTCAGGCCATTCCACCTCCAGATATTTCACACAGCATCCGGTGACTTCGGCTGACCTCAGGAAAGCTCACTGGCCCTCAATCCACTTATTTCGTATTTATATAGCCACTCATTTCATGTACTGGTTACATTCATTTAGCAACCCTTCAAAATTACAATGGCATTTAGAAGAATCTGCATATTATATGGTATGGGATTTGTTTTATCAATGGATAGAAAACAGAACAAACTAAAAGGGATTAGATGTATTCACAGAGCAATAAAAGAAGCTAATGTAATAGATATAGTGGATCTCACTTATTATATATATGGGAATGTGATTATTGTTATATTGCTAAGTTTGATAAGAATATTATTAATAATGGTTAAGTAATTGAAATATGTACCCAGTCGACGCACGATTGAAATGGAATTTATTTTTTTCCATATAAAATAAAACATTTCTTTAAAAAAATAAAGTTACAATGGCATTGAACAAAAGAGACACGTAATCAATCCTCACCCTTATGACCATCACGGCATCCCCTTCAGTTACGTGATGAACATTTGGATGCTTAGCAATTGCCAATGGCCCTTGGGCTTGAGTGCAGCCTCCCCAAGGTCACGTGGTTGCCGCCTGCAACTCCCCCCATGGAAGAAAGTCAGAATCACTTAACGGCTGTGTGATGGGATTCCCTTAAAAAGGGAGTGAGGTTTGAACTGGTTGCTTTATTCAAAGAAAAGAATGTATCTAATTTTTGTTTCCATTTGGAAACCATTTCTGGATTTCGTGCTGCTGATGGAAAAAGTGAAACTTCTGTTTTAGTTTTTGCTGATTAGATAAGAGTTGCTGTTACAGAAATGGCTGGAATTATACATATTTTATATATTATATTTTATACACACACACACACACACACATATTATTGTGAAAAAGTAAAAAAGGTTGAGGAGGCAATCTTCCACTGGGCTACAAAAAAGTCAGAGGTCCACGTCTTTATTTTCGTTTTCCCCTCCTACCTCACACTTTCTCCGGTTCCCTCCCGTACTTTTCCCATTATTTTTATCTTCTTTTGTATTTTACAGTCTGATAAAGTAATAAACATTTTTAGAAAAAAAAAAAAAAAGCAACAGTTGCCGTATCCTGAGGGGGGGGGTCACACGTTTCCCCCTCTGTGACCTTCTGACAAGCAAAGCCAGTGGGGAAGCCAGATTCCCTTAAACGACCCCGTCACTAATTTAACAAGCGCAGTCACTCGCTTAACAACGGAGCCAAAAATGGCTTTGTAAAATCAGGGGAAGCTTCTTGCTTAGCAATGGAAATTCAGGCCCTCGTTGTGGTTAAGATGATGACGATGATGACTACAGGCAGTCCTTGACTTACGACCATAACTGAGCCCAAATTTTTGGTTGCTAAGCGAGACATTTGTTAAATGAGTTTTGCCCCACTTTGTAACCTTTTGTGCCACAGCTGTTAAGTGAATCACTGCCACTGTTAACTTAGCAACACGGTTGTTAAGTGAATCCCCATTGATTTGCTTGTCAGAAGGTCGCAAGAGGGGATGGATCACGTGGCCCCAGGACGCAGCAACCGTCGTAAACGTGAGTCGGTTTCCAAGCGTATGCACGCTGATCATGTGACCCCAGGGATGCTGCAACGGTCGTTAAGTGTGAAAAAGGGTCCTAACGGTCCCTTTTTTTCAGTGCCGTTGTAGGTTCGAACAGTCACTAAACGAGCAGTTTGTAAGTCGAGGACGACCAGCAATGGTGGGGCCATAAAGCAGCCGGGGAGGGCGAGGGATCCCCACCCAAAAGAAGGGCTCTGGGTCTGGACCCCGGCAAGAGAGAAGGCCAGGCCGCTTCACGGGGGTCATAGGAGCGGCTGAAGGTAGGGACGGCAGTGCCCCTGAGCACGTGCAGACCGCAGGCTGCCCTCCAAGTGACTTAGGACTGATCCTCGCACTTACGACCATCACCAGAAGGCCGTTGTAAACCGGTCCCAGCATCCCCATCCCTCTCTGCGACCAACAGGGAAAGCCAGATCTGCTTAACGACCCCGTGGTTCGCTTAATGACCATGGCAAGCCTCGCTTAGCAACGGAACTTCAGATCCTAATTGTGGTCGTAAGGTGAGGACTAGGTGACTAATGTAGACACTTATAGCCCAAAACCGATTCCGTGAAGGAGGCGGGGAGGCGAGAAGCCCACCCCCCAAAATGAGGGGTCCGGGGCTGGAGACAAGGGCGAGTCCCCATTGGTCCTACGAGCCGCTTCCGGTAGGGTGGAGAGCGCCCCCTGAGCATGTGCAGAATCCTCTCACGCCCCCTCCCCTCTCAAGCGCCAAACCATGACCCTGGATCGTACCGGATCCGTATCGGACGTCGTGCGAATGGAGGCGGACGCCGTGACGCGGGTTGAGCAGCTTCACCACCGAGCCGCAGGTCACCGCGCCGGTCTCGCCCGCCTCACCCGGCCCGAGAACCAGCAGCAGCAGCGCCGCCACCGCCGCCGCCGCCAGCCTCATCCTCCGCCGCCGGTCGACTCTGACAGGAAGCCATAGAGCCGGCGCCGCCCAGAGCGGCCCGGGAACTTCCGGCCGAACATTTTTCTCCCCACGCTTCCCAACCACGGAGAGGGTAGAGCAGAGCGTCCCTCTCATTGCCGAGGGCGTTATCGCCCCGCCCCGGAAGTCTTTCCCGGCGTTTCCTGTCGTCGCCTCCCCCGCCCCCCGCCCCAGCGTCGTCGTCGTCGCCGCTGAGGGAGCTCCGAGGCCTCCATTTTCCCCGCTTGAGGTGAGCCGGGTGGGCGCGGGGCGGGGGGGGTGGCGCCTGCGGCTGGAGGGTCCCGGAGCGGCCCCCAGGCCTCTGATCCCCCCTCTCGAGGCGGCCCAGCCGGGGAGGAGTCGGGGGCGGGGAGGGCGAGGCCCGGATTGCAGCGGTGCCGCCTCCGCCTCCCCCCCCCCACGCGTGAGGGGGAGCTTTCGGCTGGGCCTGGCGGCGGTCGGAGGGAGAGGGCGACCCCTCCCCTCTTGGGATATGGGGCAGGGGGCGCTTCTTTCCCTCCCTCGTTCCCTCCCGGGCCCCACAAGAGACGGGGGAGGCTCTTCTCCGGTGGGCCTGGTGCGGCCGTGGGGGGGGGAGGACTCCAGGCGGAGCCCCCCTCCCCGCCCAAGTGTTATTGGCTGAGGTGGGAGGGGAAAGCCCAGGAATTGGGGGAAAAAAACATTGGATCAAAACACAGGGAGTCCTCGACTTATGACCACCAGGGACACCCCCCCTCTCCCAAAAAACCGTTTCTGTTGTTAAGTGAGACACCTGCGAAGTGGATTTTGCCCGTTCGACGAGCTTTCTTCACAGAACAGAATGGCGGAAGGGACCTTGGAGGTCTTCTAGTCCAACCCTTGTGATTCTGGAGAGAGGGCTGTCCTTTCTCTCCTTTGACCACCTCCAGGGACGGAACGTAGAGCCAACTCTATGGTTTTCCCACTTGCAATGCACGGCCGTGAAAGTGGGACCACAAGGAAGGCTGAGCACCAAAGAATGGAGGCCTTTGAACTCTGGGGCTGGAGGAGAATCGGCTCCTGCGCGTGTCCCTTGGCCTGCAAGGCCATCCAACCGGTCCGTCCTAGAGGAGATCCACCCTGACTGCCCCTTAGAAGGCCAGATCCTGAAGAGGACATTCCAAGACTTTGGCCACCTCATGAGGAGGAAGAAGGACTCGCTGGAGAAGAGCCGAATGCTGGGAACGATGGAGGGCAAGAGAAGAAGAAGAAGAAGGGGACGACGGCAGAGAAGGAGGCGGCTGGATGGAGTCCCTGAAGCAGCCGGCCTGAGCTTGAAGGGATCCCAGGGGAGAGTAGAGGACAGGAAGGCCTGGAGGAATGTGGTCCATGGGGTCACGATGGGTCGGACACGACTTCACAACTAACAGCAACAACATGGTTGTAAGTCGAGGACTACCTGTACCCTAGAGTTTTGCAGCACTGCAGAATAATGCAAGAGTTGCAAGAAACCAAATGAAAGGTGGGGGAAACTTGGGAGGGCGAACCTTCCCTCCCTTTCATCGTGACCCTTCCTTTCTGGATTCCGGAGATTTTCATCCAGTATATCCTGCTAAGGTTTTGATTGGCGGGTCTGCATAAGCCAGCATGAATCCTTGCTGCTTTGTGCTCAGGTGGGATATATGAAGATGCAATGGAGCTGCTTTGACTTAGACCTGTTCTTGAGCAGGGATGTCTAATCTTGGCCACTTTCAGACCTATGGGAATTATCTCCCATAATTCCCCAGGGTGGCTGCGGTATTCTGGGAGTTAAAGTCCACAAATCTTAGTGGCCAACCCCTACTTCATCTTGCTCCTCTATTTTGGAGTCCTTTGTGACCACAGCTCTTTTCTCGGCTCTTTTCTACAATACATAATGAGAATAGTACCTTGTTTACGAGTTACTTCACTTAAGCATGGTGGGTGAAGTCTCATATATTCTATGAACACCGACCTGGCACACTTGGGAGTCTGGGGGTTGTAGTCCAACCTCCCTGAAGAATAGCAAGTAAGAGAAATACACCCTAATGTCCCTTTTTGGATACTGGGGGTCTATAAAGATACCATAACAGGAAGGCAGGTTGGTAGGTCAGGAAGACTCTCCTCCAACTCACAGCCCCAGATTTTCCTTTTTGTGGATTATAATCTTAAGTGAATCAATATTTTGGTCTTCATTCTCCAACTGTAGTGCCAGATAGTGTTATTTGCTTCTTGTTGCTATTATTTGTTGTGATTTACTGGTTGTTAGAGATGCTGAGAGTCATCTGGAACAGGGGTCTCCCACCTTGGCAACTTTAAGACTTGTGGACTTCAACTCCCAGAATTCCTGAGCCAGCTTGCTGAGGAATTCTGGGAGTTGAAGTCCACAAGTCTTAAAGTGGCCCTAGGTGGGAGACCCCGATCTGGATTAGTGCCATTTTCCTGAATTTCAAGCTTTCTCTGGTTTGGCACCTTCCAGATGTAATGACTTTCTACTCCCACAATCCTCTGGCCAGTATGGTGGCAGGTGGGGAAGGGCTTCGGTATTCTGGTATTCCGAGTTGCCCCAGGAGAGCGAAATGGCTTCTGAGGAGATCACTTAGGAAATGCATATTTAAGGCTGGCAGAGCAGGGAGGAGCCCGTGCTGGCTTGAATAATAAAAGAAGAATGCAGAGCTCTGTAATTTCTTGTTTAGGAAACCCCAAAATTCCTGCAGAGTGTTACTTGCCTAATAATAGCTGCCAGTTTGATGTAGTAGAGAGTGAGGCTGGTATAGTAGTTAAGGCTGGATCAGGCTACAAACTGGGAGGCGCTGAGTTCTAATCTCGCTTTAGGCACGAAAGCCGGCTGGGTGACTTTGGGCCAGTCACTCTCTCTCAGCCTCAGGAAGGAGGCAATGACAACCCACTTCCAAGAAAACTTCAGGGACTGCAGGTAGTCCTTGACTTACAACAGTTCACTTAGTGACCGTTTAAAGTCACAACCACACTGAAAAAAAGTAATTTATGACCATTTTTCATATTTTTGACCATTGCACCATCCCCGTGGTCACGTGATTTACATTTGGATGCTTGGCGACTGATTCACATTTACAACGGTCGCTGTGTTCCCGGGATCACACGATCCCCTTTCCACACATGGCTGGAAAAGATGCAACAGGATATTGATTTAAAACCTGAAATGTTCTTGTTGGGGATCTTACCTGAAATTTATAGTAAAGAGAATGTATATTTGATTATTCATGTCTTAACCGCAGCTAGAATTGTGTTTGCACAAAATTGGAAAAGTAAAAAGATTCCTACTAATCAAAGTGTGATAAGGAAAATATTAGAATGTGCAGAAATGAACAGGTTAACACTTGCAATTAAAGAGAAGGAACAAACTGAATATTATACAGTATGGGAATCATTTTATCAATGGTTAGAGAAAAAAATATGAAAGTTAGAGACTAGCGAATAGAAAATATGCTTATAGAACAAGTTAAGATGAGGATTGCTATAAAAATTAGACATGTATATCTGTAATCTAAGAATAGAGAATTAATACCAATGTAATTATTACAATTGGGAAATTTTAATTGTTACTGCACAAAACATTTGTACCCAGACAACACACCGTTTAATGGATGTTTGTATTATAAATAAAATACAAAAAATAACTTAATTTTTTTTTTAAAGTATGGCATAAAAATGGGACAAACTCACTTAGCAACATAAATTTTGGGCTCAATTGTGGTCGTAGCTCGAGGACTACCTGTATTGCAGGCCAGCAGCCAACAGTGGCTCAAAGGCACCAAATAAATAAAAATGGGTGCTTGGAGAAGGTAACAACAGAGATCCAAGAAATGCTTGCAAGGACTTGGTTGCTGGTAGAGTTGAAACTGGCAAGGAGGCCACCGTTTTGCCCATCACTCGGGTGATGGAAGTGGTGGTGGAAGGCTGAGGCTAGAGAGAGCAGAGGGGGGTCCTTGGTGCTCTCTGAGCTGGGTGGTTTTGTTGCAGACGTCTCCTTATCAAACTAGGTAACATCAGTACTATTAGGAAGTGGGGCTTGCTCTCTTTTTAACCCCACTCCTGACTTGCATGGATGGCGTTGCCTAGTTTGGTAATGAGACGTCTTGCAAGAAAACCACCAAGCTCAGAGGGGCACCAATGAACCCTACCGTTGAACACTTACAACCACAATTGAGGGCAAAATTTCTGTCGCTAAGTGAGAAATTTGTGACGTGGGTTTTGCCCCATTTTGCGACATTTGTTCAGTGAATCACCGCAGTTGTTGAATTAGTAACCCAGTTGTTAAGTGAATCTGGTTTCCTCCTTTGACTTTGCTGGTCAGAAGGTCACAAAAGGGGATCACCTGACCCCGGGACACTGTGACCGTCATAAACCTGAATCAGTTGTCAAGCATTCGAATGTAAATCACGTGACTGTGGGGATGCTACAACAGGTGTAAGTGTGAAAAATGCTTGTAAGTCTCTTCAGTGCTGTTGGAACTTTGGTCGCTAAGTGAACGGTTGTAAGTCAAGGACTGCCTGTAGAGATGTTCCCTGCCTCTGCTGCCGTGTTTCTGGAACGATCCCAATGTGGTTCGACCTTCTCTTGTTTGTCTCGCCCTGTCTTCGCAGCTCCCTGGTGAGAGGCTATCACCGGTGCTTGTTGTCAACTCATAAAACATTTCTATGACATTCGGCTCCCCTCACTTCTCGAAGGTGACCTGTATGACACCAAAAGAAAAGTTTGGCTCGAGACTCATGATTTAATTGGAGTAACTGCCGGAATCCTGACCCTTGCGTAGGTTTATCATGGCTGCTAGTCCTTCACCAGAATTAAGTCCCCAAAGCAAGACAGTGTTATGTGAGTTTTGCCCCATTCTACGACCTTGCCTCAGTCACTACGTGAATCTGACTTCCTCGTTGACTTTCCTTGTCAAAAGGTCACAAAAGGGGATCACAAGACCCTGGGAGGCTGCAACTGTCATAAGTGCATGCCAGTTGCCGAGCCTCTGAATTTTGATCACGTGGTCATAGGTCTCATCCGTCCCCCCCCCCAGTACCGTCATGTCTTTGAATGTCACTAAACGAACAGTGGCAAGTCGAGAACCAGCTGCAATCCAACAGCCTTCAATAAAAGACTGGCTTCTCTTGACGGATCGAATGTAGAATTTTTCCTAAAAGATGACCATCTGGGTATCCATTCCACCTCTGCTAAATTCTAGACCCAAGCCATAAAGCTTCACGGTAATGGTTAACTAATCAGGCTTTGCTGATTTCTCAGGTTGTATTTGGTCATATCTGGTCTTGGACCCTAATAAAATATTTGTTGTTCTCTGGAAAAAGTGGACTTGGAACTGCTGGAACACACTGACCCCCTTCCTGTTGTATACTTGGACAATGCTGATAGAATAGAATTCTTTTATTGGCCAAGTGTGGTTGGATACACAAGGGATTTGTCTTGGTGCAAATGATCTCAGTATACATAAAAGAAAAGGTACATTCGTCAAGAATCATAAGCTACAACACTTGGTCATAGGGTACAATAAGCAATCAAATCAGATAGATAGGAAGGAAGGAAGAAAAAGACGAAAGAAAGGAAAGAAAGGAAGGAAGAAAAAGAAAGAAAGAATTATTAGCCAAGTGTGATTGGACACACAAGGAATTTGTCTTGGTGCAAATGCTCTCAGTGCACGTAAAAAAAAAGATACTTTCGTCAGAGTTGAGAATCATAAGGTACGATAGTCATAGGGTACAACAAGCAATCAGATCATACCAGGAAACAATATAAATCGTTAGGATACAAGCGACAAGTTTACAGTCATACAGTCACAAGTGGGAGAGGATGGGTGATGAGGAGTGACGAGAAGATTAATAGTAATAGTAGTGCAGACCTTGTAAATAGGTGGACAGTGTTGAGGGAAATATTTGTTTAAGCAGAGGGATGGTGTTGGGGGAAAAACTCCCCTTCTGTCTAGTTGTTCTGGTGTGCAGTGCTCTATAGTGTTGTTTTGAAGGTAGGAGTTGAAAGTTTATATCTGGGATGTGAGGGGTCTGACAATATTGTATTAGCCACTATCTCAGTATCTTATTTAGAATATAGAATAACAGAGTTGGAAGGGACCTTGGAGGTCTTCTAGTCCAACCCCCTTCCTAGGCAAGACACCCTACACCACTTCAGACAAATAGTTGTCCAATCTCTTCTTAAAAACTTCCAGTGTTGTAGCATTTACTCTTCTGGAGGCAAGTTGTTCCACTGATTAATTATCCTATCAGGACATTTCTCCTTAGTTCTAAGTTGCTTTGTAAATGAGTAAAATGTCCATGGGGATTTTAACTCCAGCCTCTTTCTCCCCCCCACCCCCTTTCCAGGCAGCGCGACTGTGAACCACAGCCATGTCCGACTTTGTGGAAAGCGAAGCGGAAGAATCAGAGGAGGAGTATGACGAAGATGGGGAAGTGGTCTCGAGACCCCCCAAAAAGTTTGTGGAAGACGAAGACGGTGAGCTTTTTAGGCAGCGTTCCCAACCCGTGCCTGTTGTGATCGGTCCCTCAATTTGTCCTGTGAAAGTTAAAAGTCGCTTTGTTACGAGAAGGACAGCAGATAAATTCAATAAATCGATAAAATAAATCAGTCCCGTGGGCCGTATTCATGGTTACTCATGTCGTGATCGTGGTTGGATTACTGTAACATCATTCTGCATGTGAGGCTGCCCTTGAAACGCATTCAGGTGCTGCCATTGGTCCAGAATGCCCTGCGGGGCACCGCAGAGTTTTGGGCATTCCACAAGATGGCCAAGTAAATGGAGTCCCCTGATCCTCTGGGTCAAAGGGGCCTTGTAAGGCACTTCCAGGTTGAAAGGATTGGCCGGGGGTATCACCGTTGCCTGGGGAACATCCGTGGGGGGTTCCATTGAGGTCCCTGTCAAGGAGCTGGAGCCAAGGATGGGAACTCGCGCCACCCTACAGTGGGACATGGGTCTCGGAGTGGGCTTGGAAATCTCTTGCCCAGTGTCCCAACCACGTGAGCCACCGCGCTCCTTATGTGAGTGGATTTACTAAATTTGTATGCTGCTGCTGCCGCCCACCTCCCGGATAAGGCAGCCCTGGGTGGCTGACAAGCCATGAAAATAATAAATATAAAAGCAATTAAAAATAAACAGAGATGCGTAAGGACTAAGACCAAGAGCCAGACAGCAATCATCTCCATCCAGGAGCCAGGTTTTGAAGCCCCTCCATAATACCTCCGCTCTGCCATGGTGGCATCTCCCGGTGGCCTTCAGAGTCGGTTACCCCAAAAGCCCCACATAACACAGGCCAACGGGTGTGTGTGTGTGTGTGTGTTTGGGTGGGGAGGCCTCTTTCTCTGATTCCTTCCACTGGCCCCACCCAAATCCCCAGAGCTGCCTGCTCAGGGTCCCCTGCATTAGGAAGTGTCACCTGGAGAGACCCCGACTCGGGCCTTCTCTGTCACGGCACCCACCCTGAGAAGCAACGTCACCTCGGAGATGGCAGACCGGATAGTCCTTTGTGACCAGAACTCATTTGGTCACAATAAGCCCAGTTGGCCTTTCAGGAGCCTTCCTGGAATTTGAAGTCAGCTCCCGGCCGTTTGGGTGGCTGCTTTGCCCCTAAGCTTAACCAGGCACCTGCCCCCCTCCCCCAAAATCTGGTTGGCCAATTCCCAGGATGAGAACTGCTGGCTGTCTGGTTCTTCCACAAATCAGCTTGTGATCCAAAGCCGAGGGGTGTTTGGGCCTCCGTTCCCGAGAGGTTCTTCTGCCCCGTGAAGTTTTCCATCTCTTTCTCCCCACCGCCCCCGGGGCGGGTCTCCGTTTCTTTTGGTTTTTATTTCTTTCCTTTAATTTCTGGCTGCCCCTTCCAGAGGAGGAGGAAGAGGAGAACCTGGACGACCAGGATGAACAAGGGAACCTGAAAGGGTTCATCAACGACGACGACGATGAGGAAGAGGAGGAGGAGGAAGAGGCCAGCGATTCCGGAGACTCGGAGGACGACGTCGGCCGGAAGAAGAGGAAACGCAGTGAGTGTTTGGGACGGGCGCCCAGTGAGACGGGAGGTTGGTCGTTGCCTGGAAAGCTTCAGGTGGCAGAGGGGCCTCCGGGAGGTCCACGGAACTGGCCTTTGCCCCCTTACATCAGCCCCCACCCCACCCCCACCCCTCGTTCAGGCAGGGAAGGCCTGCTACCCACCCAAATGGAGCATGCTGCTATAAAGAGGGTCAGAGGGCTGCAGGCTAAAACACACGAAGAACGGTTGCAGGAATTGGGTTTGGCCAGTCTAGGGAAGGGAAGGCCTGGGGGGGGGGGACAGCAGGAGAACATCTTCCTGTGTTTGAGTGGATTTCAGAGAGAAGGGGGGCAGTGGGGTCGACCTATTCCCCAAAGCACCAGAAGGCAGGACAAGAAGCAATGGACGGAAACTAACCAAGGAAAGAAGGGAGGGATTTCCTGAGAATTAGAACAGTGACCCAGCGGAGCAGCTTGCCACCAGAAGTGGGGGTGCTTCTCCTACCCTGGAGATTTTTAAGAAGAAATTGGACAGCCACCTATCTGAAATGGTACAGGGCCTCCTGCTTGAGAAGGGGGTTGGACTAGAAGACCTCCAGGGTCCTTTCCAGCCGTTACCAGTGTTAAATGTGTGCACGCTATGTGCAATAAATAGGTCGTGGACAAGATCCCGTCAGTCAGAGAATTTTGACTGGCAGGGTCCAGGAACCCTGCCACCATACCTGCATTGTGGAAGATCTCACCTTCAGAGGCGAGGAAAACCCCTGCCCACCCCTGGATTTTTTGGCCTGCCTTTGTGGCCGTGTAGCCTTGTAGGGGGGACCCAGAGGGCCCCACAACTACGGGGGGCCCCCTCCGCCCCATCACCTGTATTAACCATGACTCATCTCCCATCTTGGGATTCTCCTGAAATTTGTGGTTTTTATATTTTTAAAGCTTTTAATCCTAACTTTTTTTATTTTAATGTTTAATTGTATTGATTATATTGCACACTGCCCAGAGCTTCCTCCAAGGCAGATAGGCTGTGAAGGTATATGAAATTACATACATACATACATACATACACACACACACACACACACACACACACTGAAAGGAGGGAGGGAAGGAAGGAAAGAAGGGAAAGAGAAAAAGAAAGGAAGAGAGAGAAAGAAAAAGAAAAGAGGGAGGCAGGGAAAGAAGGAAAGGAAGGAAGGGAAAGAGGGAGGGAGGGAAGAAAAGGAAGGAAGGAGGGAAAAGAGAGAGAAGGCATTGCAGTTCTGCCTCTCCTGGCATGACTGTAAGGTCCTGCCTTGCCCGTCTTCTAAGAAAACAACCCTTGAAAGGAAGAAAGTTTCAAAAGGAACTTTTATTGAGAGACAAGGGATACCCAGGGAGATGGAGGCAGGATCTGAGGTTTCCCGCTTGCAAGCAAAGCTCCCCGCCACCCAAATGCCCGGTCCAACATCGAGCCAACCCCAAGGTGGCCAAGATGTTGTGAGAACCTCAGGCAGGGAAGGGGAATAATTGCCATTCTCCCAGCCGCATCGGTTTGGCTTCCTCAGTGGCCGGGACAACGAGGGCAGATGGCTCCAAGCCCACTCCCCTCCCTCCTCCCTCCCTCCTCCCCTCAAGGTCCCAAACAAGAAAGCAAGGGAAAGCCAGCCCCCCCAAGCCTCCCCCTCCCGACAGAATGGCAGCATCCCAAGAGGGGACTTTGGAGACCTGACCCTTCTTATCTCGGGGCAGATTTTGATGACCGCCTGGAAGACGATGACTTCGACCTCATTGAGGAAAACCTGGGCGTCAAAGTGAAACGGGTGAGTCAGTTTGGGATCCCTGGGGAGCTTCTGGGGCGGGGGGGTCTCAACCTTGGCCCCTTGAAGACTTGCGGACTTCAATTCCCAGAGTTCCCTCAGCCAGCAAGGCGGAGTTGAAGGGAGTTGAAGTCCACAAGTCTTCAAGGGGCCAAGGTTGGAGACCCGTGTTCTTGGGGGGTAGGTGTGGGGGTCTCTCTATGGTCAGCTGGGAGGAAGGTGGGCCTAGGAACCCTGGTCTTCTCCTTGGATTGTTCCTGATTATTTTACCATTCAGTTATTTTGCCTCTGAGATCGATAAAAGGAGGGCCCAGATTGTTTTTTGGGGGCGGGGGGGGAGATGCTGACATTACAACCTGCTCAGAGAGGGCTGCAAAGCAGTATGAAGGGGTATGTAAGTCCAAGGGCTTTTGCTTTTTTTCTCTTTGTTCTTGCAAGCCCTGTAGTCCCACAGTTAGACAGGCAGCCGATAAATTTAACAAATAATAAAAGAATGAATCAAATAAACCCCAGGCCCGTGGGTGTAGGACAAGGGTCTTCTAACTTGACCGCTGTAAGACTTGGGGACTTCAACTCCCAGAATTCCTGAGCTAACGTGACTGGAGGAGGAGGAATTCTGGGAGTTGAAGTCCCCAAGTCTTAAAGCGGTCAGGTTGGAAGACCCCTGGTCTAAGGACAATTCAGCACGGCCTACTCGCCACGCCCAGCCTGTTGTAGGACAACTCACTCTAGAAGAAAGGATTAGTTCCTTATGCATCAAATCGCTACAAAAGCTAGTAACTGTCGGAGGGATTTCCTTTGATACAAGTGATGAAACAATTTTGAGGAAAACGTGGCCAACAGAAATAAAAGGAAGTGAATGAATCCCCTGGCAAGTCCACTGCAAGTTGGTTGTGGTGAACGGGGCTGGACTAGAAGACCTCCAAGGCCCCTTCTGTCATTCCGTTACTCTATTATTCATTTGGCCGTGGCGAGTTGTCCCACATCAGGCCCCCCTCCCCGCTCCCTGTGCTGCTAGTGGATATCCGTACGCGGCTCTTCCCCAAATCACCTGTCCCTTCAGGTGTCCTTTGGGGGTTTGGCCCTTGGAGGGGTGGGTCCCTGGGTTGGTGGCAGTGAAGCTCCCCCAGGCGGGCCGGCAGCCTCGTGGGGAAGGGGAGGAGACGGGGGTATTGACCAGAAGGGCCTCCTCTCGACAGCAAAAATTCAGGCGGGTACGGAAAATGTCGGACGATGAGGACGAGAAGGAGGAAGACTATGGGAAGGAGGAGCACGAGAAGGAAGCCATTGCGGAAGAGATCTTCCAGGACGGGGAAGGCGAGGAGGGGGGCGAGGGAGCCGACGGGCACCTGGCCACAGCTGACGATGAGGAGGATGAAGAGGAAGACGAGTCCGGTACGTGTGTCTTGGGGCCTCCTGGCCACAAGTGTCATTTTTTTCAGTGCTGCTGCAACTTCGAACGGCCATTAAGCAGGCAGTCGTAAGTCGGGGACTACTTGTGTCTTCAGTGTCTTTATCCTCCTTCCCTCTTTCCCAGGGCCAAGTGAAGCTTTCCTGAAGGGCCCTTCCCCAAACAGTGGGCCGGATTGCCTGGCATGGCATAGGTCCTCCTGTTGGAGCAGGGGGTTGGACTAGAAGACCTCCAAGGTCCCTTCCAAATCTTTTCTTCTGGCTCATTCCTGCCCCTTCCCAAGGCCAGCTCAGGACTCCTTCATGGCAGGCTGGAGTGGCAAAGGAATAAATACCACAGGGTCTGAACCAGGGACGCCCCCCAAGCCTCGCGCCCATCTTAGAACCTGGTGCTGTGGGGCTCCGAATTTCCTTCGCTTGGCCTCATGGTTCCCCAGGCTGGCCAGGGAACGCAGGCCCCGCTCATCGGGCCAGGGAGGAGGGCGAGAGTCCAGTTAGGGCAGCTCTGCAGTGGTCCTTGCCGCTGTTTCTCTTAGACATTGACGACTTCATTGTGGATGATGACGGTCAACCCCTGAAGAAGCCCAAATGGAGGAAGAAGCTCCCCGGATACACAGACGCGTGAGTCTGCCTCTGCTCTGACATGCTCACCAGGTGGGGGACATTCCTTGGGACAGGAGGTGGGTGGACCTGCCCATAAGGTCCTCTGGGCCTTTGGGGGCGTGGCTCTTGAGGATGGGGCCAGCTTAATCCAGTTGTGGGTATGGACCTTCTTGAGAAGGTGGTAGTTCCATTGGGGAGATGACTCTTGAGGATGGGGCCAATTTCACTCAGTTATGGACCTTCTTGAGAAGGTGATGGTTCCATGGAGGCATGGCTCTTGAGGATGGGGCCAGGTTAATGCGATGATGGATACAGATCTTCTTGAGAAGGTAGAGGTTCTTGAGGTGGTAATGGTTCCATTGTGGGCATGACTCTTGAGAATGGGGTCAGCTTAATCCAGTTGTGGGTATGGACCTTCTTGAGAAGATGGTAGTTCCATTGGGAGATGACTCTTGAGGATGGGGCCAGTTTCACTCAGTTATGGACCTTCTTGAGAAGGTGATGGTTCCATTGGGAGATGACTCTTGAGGATGGGGCCAGTTTCACTCAGTTATGGACCTTCTTGAGAAGGTGGTAGTTCCATTGGGGAGATGACTCTTGAGGATGGGGCCAGTTTCACTCAGTTATGGACCTTCTTGAGAAGGTGATGGTTCCATTGGGGGATGACTCTTGAGGATGGGGCCAGTTTCACTCAGTTATGGACCTTCTTGAGAAGGTGAAGGTTCCATTGGGGAGATGACTCTTGAGGATGGGGCCAGTTTCACTCAGTTATGGACCTTCTTGAGAAGGTGATGGTTCCATGGAGGGCACGGCTCTTGAGGATGGGGTCAGCTTAGTCCAGTTGTGGGTATGGACCTTCTTGAGAAGATGGTAGTTCCATTGGGAGGTGACTCTTGAGGATGGGGCCAGTTTCACTCAGTTATGGACCTTCTTGAGAAGGTGATGGTTCCATTGTGGGCATGACTCTTGAGAATGGGGCCAGCTTCGTCCAGTAATGGATATGGACCTTCTTGAGAAGGTGGTGGTTCCATTGGGGACCTGGCTCATGAAGATGGGGCCAGTTTCACTCAGTTATGGACCTTCTTGAGACGGTGATGGTTCCATGAAGGGCATGGCTCTTGAGGATGGGGCCAGCTTAATGCGATGATGGATACAGATCTTCTTGAGAAGGTAGAGGTTCTTGGGGTGGTAATGGTTCCATTGTGGGCATGACTCTTGAGAATGGGGCCAGCGTCCAGTAATGGATATGGACCTTCTTGAGAAGATGATAGTTCCATTGAGGACCTGGCTCATGAAGATGGGGCCAGCTTCATCTAGTTATGGACCTTCTTGAGAAGGTGATGGTTCCATGGAGGGCATGGCTCTTGAGGATGGGGCCAACTTAAGGCAATGGTAGATACAAATCTTCTTGAGAAAGTGGTGCTTCTTGAGGTGGTAGTGGTTCCATTGTGGGCATGGCTCTTGAGGATGGGCCAGCTTTGCCCAGTAATGGATAAGGACCTTCTTGAGAAGGTGGTGGTTCCATGGAGGGCATGGCTCTTGAGGATGGGGCCAACTTCACCCAGTTATGGACCTTCTTGAGAAGGCGTTGGTTCTTCTTCCTCCAACAGAGCTTTGCAAGAAGCTCAGGAGATCTTCGGTGTGGATTTCGACTACGACGAGTTCGAAAAGTACAACGAATACGACGAGGAGATGGAGGACGAGTATGACTACGAGCCCGAGGAGACGGAAGGGGAGATCCGGGTCCGGCCCAAGAAGACAGCCAAGAAGCGGGTCAGCCGCGCAGCATCTTCGAGATCTATGAACCCAGCGAGCTGGAGAGCAGCCACCTGACCGACCAGGACAACGAGATCCGCGTGACCGACATGCCTGAGAGGTTCCAGGTGAGGGTCACGCGGGTTGTCCTTTCACCCTCTTCCCCTTCCCCTTGTCCCAACTCCCTGGAGAGAGACTTCAAAGGCTTCTGGGGACCTTAGACCAGGGTTTCTCAACGTTGGCCACTTGAAGATGGGTTGGACTTCAACTCCCAGAATCCCCCAGCCCAGCTGGCTGGGGGATTCTGGGAGTTGAAGTCCACCCATCTTCAAGTGGCCAGCGTTGAGAAACACCGCCTTAGACCTTCAGGTGACTTCATGTTGGTGAGTAACAGGTATGACCAGTGAGGCAGAATATGGGTACAGGTAGTCCTTGACCTACAACCATTCCCTTAGTGACCATTCAAAATTGCCCTGAAAGTAGTGACTTATGACACACACACCCTTTCACACTTAACAACCGTCACAGTGTCCCCTACGGCCGTGTGATCAAAATTCAGCTCCTTGGCCAACCGGCTCGTACTTAACGACGAGGTCGCGGAGTCCTGGAGTCACGTGATTCCCTCCTTGGGACCCACTGACCAGCCAAGTCAATGGGGGAAGCCTAGATTCCCTTAGCAACCGTGTCACTAAGCTAGCATCTGCAGTGATTCACTTAAGGACCGGAGCAAGGGAGGTGGCAAAATGGGCACAACGAATGTTTTACTTAGTGACAGAAATTCCCGGCTCAGTTGTAAGTCGAGGAGTTTTTTAGACAAGCTGCGGGCCCTCTGATGACCTGGTCACTGTTTATGAATGTTGCTTAGCTCCCCCCTCCATTGTCCAGCACCAGGGTCGGATTCCCTGTACTTCCCTACGGAGGCTCTGCATTTAGGGGAGGGGGGTCTCTGGTCCTTTCCTTCCTCCCTACATCCCTCAGGGGCTGGGCCTCCCTGCCCCCTGGGCAAAACAGAGGTGGGGTCTCCAAGGAAATCCCTTCTCCCCTGTTAGTGTTTGGGGATAAACCCCTAGCAGAGTATGCAACAGCAGTCAAGCCAGGCAGCCAAATGAGAGAGGAAGGGTTTTAGAGTATACACACACTGAACACAAGCACTGTTTGTAGTTTAAATAGTTTTTAATCCAGTTAGAGTTTAAGCATTGTCAATCAGTCCGTATGTCATTCACAATATATCCATTCAGTAAGACTCACTAACTCAGTCCAGGTAATAGTCCTTACTATATCTTTATCAGCCGATAAAGATATCTTCTCCTCCTCCGATGCCTTTCTCCAGAGGATAACGCTGGATATTCAGTAGAACGATCAAACAGTAGACAGTCGCAGTAAAACAGTAGTAAACAGTTGTATCCAGCAGTAAACAGCAGTAAACAGTAAACAGCAAACGGTAAACAGTAAAACAGTAGGCAGTAAGCAGCAAGCTTTCTCCTGCTTCCTCTTATTGCAGTTTCTAACCGCACCCTTAATTGGCTAATTACATGCAGTGTGGTGCTTAAAGTTACAAACATTTAAACTATGATACCTTAGTTTATATATTTATCCACCCAAACCTTGTTGGGTATCAATGTTATACCTAACATCCCCTTGCCTTTCCGCCCAGCTGCGCTCCATTCCCGTGAAGAGCGCCGAAGACGATGAGCTGGAAGAAGAAGCCGACTGGATCTACCGCAACGCCTTTGCCATGCCCACCATCTCCCTGCAGGTAGGACCCCAGAGACCCCTGGGAATCCTGCCAGTGGCACGCCTGGCCAGGAGATACACCTGACCTGAGCCAAGGGAGGCGTTGGCCGCCATTCCTTCCTAACACCCCCCAATCCCTCTGCCTGCCCCTGAAAGGCAACTGGATGCCCAAAAGGCAACTGGGCTGCCTTGCTTTTTTTGTTCCCCTTGAAAACATTTCACTTCTCATCCAAGGAGCTTTTTCAGTTCTTCTGGGGAGGGAGGGAGGGAAGAGAGAAAAAGAAGGGGGAGAAGGAAAGAAAGGGGAGAGCGGGAGGGAGGGAAGAGGGAGAAAGAGAGGAAGGAAATGAAGGGAAGGGAGGAAGGGAGCGATGGGAGGGAGAGAGAGAAGAAAAGGAAGGGGAGGGAACGGAGGGAAGGGGAAAAGGAAGGGGAGGGAAGCAGGAAGGAAGCTCTGGTGGGGCAGGGGTTAGAGTGCCGTATTGCAGACTTCACTGCCCACGGCCAGCAGTTCCAAGTCCCACCAGGCTCCACGTTGACTCGGCCTTCCGTCCTTCCGAGATCAGTCAAATGGGGACCCAGATTGTCGCGGGCAACAGGCTGTAAACTGCTTAGAGGGGGGTGTAAAGCACTGTGAAGCGGTATATAAGTCTTTATTGCTGTTTCCAGGGCAGTGGTTCCCAACCTTTTTTTCGCCCGCACCCCTAAAGAAATTTCACTCGAACCTCGCACCCCCTGAAATAAATAACAAATAAAAATGCCAACCTATAGCCAATATCCTATTATTTACCTGGACTTTCTCACCCCCTGGAATATCGTCTCGCCCCCCCAGGTTGGGACCCCCTGTTCTAGGGGAAGCCCTTGGGTGCCAACCGGCTTCTCTCTCTCTCTCCTTCCCTAGGAGAGTTCCGATTACTTGGACCGCGGCCAGAGCAGCAGCAGCTTCAGCCGGAAGGGGCCCAGCACCATCCAGAAGATCAAGGAAGCCCTCAACTTCATGAGGAACCAGCATTTCGAGGCAGGTTTGCTCAGCGGGTGAAGGAGCCGTGTCTGCTGCAGAACCATCCGAATCAAGATGGTTTCTGGGCCCAGCTGCATCTTCCTGGCTGCCCCCTGCCCACCGCCTCCCTCTTGCTCGTGAACGAGACCCCCTCCCAGGCTAAAGAGGGTTCCCCCCCGCCCCCCACCCCAAAGAGACCTCCCGGCTGACCCCCAGCCCACCCTCCCTCCCGTCCGCTAATGAGCCTGTCTTACCTGGGAGCAGGTGCCCTTCATTGCCTTCTACCGGAAGGAGTACGTAGAACCCGAGCTGCACATCAATGATCTCTGGAGGGTCTGGCAGTGGGACGAGAAGGTGAGGACCAGCTTGGGGAGGGGGTGTGTGTGTGTGGGGGGAGCTCTTTCATCAAGAGTTAACCCACCTACCAGGTCGATGGCTCTTTTGGTTGGAGAAGCAGAAGAGCTGGGCCCAGCTGGACTAAGAAGAACGGATTCTGTCTCTCTCTGCTTCTGCTTCCTGGTTTTTTTTTTTTTGTAAATATTTTATTTTAATACAAACAATCCATCTTCCATTTAAATTGTGTCGTCTGGGTACAAATACCTTGTGCAATAACAATGACAGTTTATACATATTCACTGCTTGGTATTAATACTCTACTCTTACTTAATACTAAGATGCATAGTATATCTAATTCTTGTAACATTCCCCATCTTAGCATTTTAATCCTTTTCATTCACATATTTACTATTTTTCGCTAGTCTTCTTTAATTGCTAACTTCCATATTTATTTTCCAGCCATTGATAAAATAACTCCCGTATCATATAACATTCATTTTGTTCCTTTAATTGCTAGCATTAGCCTATTCCAGTGGCGGCTAACCTTTTTGGGCTCCTGCGCCAAAAATTGTGCGTGCGTGCCTGCACCCAAAAGGCAATGCGCGTGACACCCCCTGTACACGCATGCACGATTCCCCCCCTGCTTACCTGCACTGCACATGTGCACACCTCCCAGCTGATTTTCAGCCCATTTGAGGCCTTTCTTGGCCTCCCAGAGGCTTGAGGGAAGCCTCTGCAGCCTTTGTAGGCTGAAAAATGGGCCCGTTTCATCATTTCCAGTATTTCTGGAAATACAGGAAGTCACGAAACGGGCCCATTTTTCGACCTACAAAGGCTTGCAGAGATTTCCCTCAAGCCTCTGGGAGGCCAAGAAAGGCCTCAAACGGGCCGAAAATCAGCTGGGAGGCCCACACCTGCGTAGTGCAGGTAAGTTTGCCTAGGGCTCGCGAGCCGGCACAAATGCATTGCCGGCTGGGGAATTCTGGGAGTTGGAGTCCATCGGTCTTCCAAGGTTGGCCCCCTGCTCTTCTCAGGGAAATGTTGGCCTATCTCAAGGAAGCCTGGTTCAGTGGCCAGAGCCCCAGGATTCAGAAGGCTGTGCCGATGCTCCCGGTGTTGGCGGCTTCCTCTCACGGTTGGGAAGGAAGAGGGAGGGAAGCACGAAGGCGCCAGGCAGACGCGATTCCTCTCCTCTCCTCCCCCAGTGGACCCAGCTGAAGATCCGCAAGCAGAACCTGACCCGCCTCTTTGAGAAGATGCAGGCCTACCAGTACGAGCAGATCTCCGCCGACCCAGACAAGCCCCTGGCGGACGGCATCCGGGCCCTGGACACCACGGATATGGAGAGGTACCCCCCCTCCCTCTCGCCTCTCCCCCTTGGAGGGCGGCCAGGCTCTCCTCCAAGCCTCCCTTTTCCACCCATAAAGGGGGAATCTTTGTAGCTCACGGTTGTTACGTGAGGGGTCCCTGGTGCTCTCTGAGCTGGGTGGTTTTTTTGTAGATGTTTTGTGACCAAACTAGGGAATGTCAGCAGCACTAGAAGAGGAGGGTTGCAGAGAGGAGAAGGGGGGGGGGAGAGGAAGGGGGGGAGGAGGAGAACTGTAGGATCCTTGGTGCTCTCTGAGCTGGGTGGTTTTCTTGCAGATGTTTTGTGACCAAACTAGGGAACATAAGGTTAGAAGAGAGGGGGGTTTGTGAAGAGGAGGAGGGGGAGGAAGGAGAAGAGGAGGAGGAGGAGGACTGTAGAGTCCTTAGTGCCTTTGTTGCAGATGTTTCATCATCCAACTAGGGAATGTCAGCAGTGCTAGAAGGGAATGATGTTTGCAGAGAGGAGGAGGAGGAGGAGGGAGGAGAAAAGGAAGAAAGAGAGGAGGAGGGAGGAGAACTATAGAGTCCTTGGTGCTCTCGGAGCTGGGTGGTTTTCTTGCAAGCATTTCGTGACCCAACCAGGGAACATATTCCATGCTAGAAGAGAGGGGGGTTTGGGGAGAGGGGAAGAGGAGGAAAAGTATTGTGGGGTCCTTGGTGCTCTCTGAGCCTGACGGTTTTCTTGCAAGCATTTCGTGACCCAACTAGCGAGTATCATATCATCTAGGGATGATGTCACCTAGTTTGGGTAGTAAAACCTCTGCAAGAAAACTGCCAATCTGAGATCACCAAGGACACCCCCCCACTTTTCCCCTTCTGGGCACAAAGCTCTCTGCGGACCAGCTCCAGGCAGCCTCCTTTTGGGGTGTCGCCCCCCATTCCCCCCGCGTTTCTCCCTTCTGGAAGATGCTCTCTTCGCAGGCTGAAGGACGTGCAGTCCATGGACGAGCTGAAGGACGTCTACAACCATTTCCTGCTCTACTATGGCGAGACATCCCCAAAATGCAGAACGCCGCCAAAGCCAGCCGCAAGAAACACAAGCGGGTCCGGGAGGACGGCGAGGAGGAGGAAGGTGGGCCGCCGCAGCCTCTTAAGGGGCTTCTAAGGGGCCTTTGAGCCTGGGCCAAGGGCGCCTGCTCCGCCCTCCTGCGCTAGAGGCCCCTGGGGTCAGGCAGATAGAATCCGTGCTGTCCAAAGGGTGGACGGCTGGGAGGGATGGAAGGAACTGTCTTCATCCCATCCCATCAACTGTCCCACCACCCATCAGGCAGGGGAGATATCCTGCGCACCCTGTTCCGGCTGGCAGGGCCCAAGAAGGCGGCCTTCTCTGCCCTTGCCCCCCCCCCCTCTGTGGGATATTCTTCTCCCCCCCTCCGGGCCCCTAAAGGCCTGCATCCAGGTCCCGGCCGATGAGCCCAACCGAAGCAAGCATGACCGAGACGATCCCATCTCTCCCATGTCACGCTTTATTGAGCGCACCGTTTCGGCAGAGGCAAAACCAGGCCGAACTATTTCCCACGCAAACCCACGTAATTAAAGCCTACCGTGTCCCTCCCCCCTATTAGGCCGGGTCGCCTGGCCCGACTGAGTCTCACGACACCGTTAGGAGAAAGTTTTGGCTCTGGCAACCTTACCTGTTGGAAGTGTCCTTGGTTCTCACAAGACGGCCTCCTTGTTCTCCGGAGCCTCCGTTCCACCTCCCCCTTCCATCTCCCCCACCCTGATCGTTGGCAAGCTGAGAAGTGAAAATGGTTGCAGCAGCAAAGGCACGTTTTCAAAGCTTGACAGCCCGGCTCAGCGGCTTTGCTTGGGGGGGGGAGGGGGCAGAAGAGCACAGCTGTGGGGTCGGTTAGTGCTCTGAAAGTCTCCCCCACCCTTCACCTTTTCACTAAGTTTCAGCACTTTTTAATCATTCTTGCCTCTTACTTGAAAGTTAACTTTTATGGTTTTTGTGAGGGAGACGGGTGGTTCCAAAATTAGATAGAAAGACAGACAGACGGATAATAGATGATGCATGGACAGAGCGAGAGAAAGAGAGAGAGAGAGAGGATGATGAATGGATAATACATGAGTGACAGACAGAGAGAGAAAGGATGGATGGATGAGAGAGGGAAGGAGGGAGAGGTCGTCATCCCTCTGCCCTTGGCCTGCCTGGGGCGCTCTCTCCCTTTCCCCTTCCCTTCCCCTCACCCAGGAAGTCTTCCTAGAGTGCTGATCTATTCCATGGCGGAAGGGTCTCTAGTTAGAACCTGACCATCCTGCGATCTCTTTCCAGGCGAGGGAGAGGATGGAGAGGAGGATGAGCAGAAGGGGCCCGAGCTCAAGCAGGCCTCCCGCCGGGACATGTACACGATCTGCCAAACGGCAGGTCTAGGTAAGCCACACACACACCCTCCACCTTCCAGGCTACCAGTGAGTGCAGGTCTTCTCGTCTGATTGCTCCCTTGTGCTCTTGCCACCTTCCTCCCCATCTGCCCCACCCACATAATAGAACAGAATATTCTTTTATTGGCCAAGTGTGATTGGACCCACAAGGAATTTGTCTTGGTGCAAAATCTCAAGGTGTACATAAAAGAAAAGAGACATTCATCAAGAGTCAAGAATCATCAGGTGCAACACTTAATAATAGTCATAGGATACAATAAAAATAGAATAGAAAATAGAATTCTTTTATTGGCCAAGTGTGATTGGACCCACAAGGAATTTGGTGCAAATGCTCTCAGTGTACATAAAAGAAAATATACATTCGTCAAGATTCGAGAATAATCAGGTGCAACACTTAATGATAGTCATAGGATACAATAAAAACAGAATAGAATAGAAAATAGAATTCTTTCTTGGCCAAGTGTGATTGGACCCACAAGGAATTTGTCTTGGTGCAAAAGCTCTCGGTGTACATAAAAGAAAAGAGACATTTGTCAAGAGTCAAGAATCATCAGGAAATAATAGTCACAGGGTACAATAAACAATCAAATCATACTAGGAAACAGTCCATATAAATCATGAGGATACAAGCGACAAAGTTACAGTCATACAGTCACAAACGGGAGGGAATGGGTGATAAGGGGTGATGAGAAGATTAACAGTAATAGTAGTGCAGACTTTGTAACAGTTGAACAGGGTTGAGGGAATTTTTTGTTTAGCAGAGTGATGGCTTTCGGGGGAAAACTGTTCTTGTGTCTAGTTGTTCTGGTGTGCAGTGCTCTTTAGTGTTGTTTTGAGGGCAGGAGTTGAAACAGTTTACGTCTCCGGGATGTGAGGGGTCTGTAGATATTTTCACAGCCCTCTTTTGGGCAGGATACAGGTCCTCGATAAAAGGCAGGTTGGTAGTAATTGTTTTTTCTGCAGTCCTAATTTATTCTCTAGAGTCTGTGCCTGTCTTGTTGGGCTGCAGAACCAAACCAGACAGTGATCAAGGTGCAGAGGACAGACTCGATCTCTGTAGAACTGGATCAGCAGCTCCTTTTGGGCAGTTTGAGCTTCCTGAGTTGGCGCAGGAAAAACATCCTTTGTCCCAGATGGCAGTCCTCAATCCCTTCATCCCAGGGGGCAATCCAGCCAGGGGATCCTGTAGATCAGGGATCCCCAACCTTTTCGACGCCGCGGCCCGGTTCCGGCGAACAGCTGAGCCGCGGCCGGTTCCGGCGTCAGCTGGGCGCCGCCATCTTTTTTGACGAAAATCACTTCTGGTGATGTCACGGAAGTGATTTTCAATCAAAAATGGCGGCGCCAGCGCTTGGTGAGCTTTTCGGGTAGAAATGGCTTTCTACCCGGAAAAGCTCATGGTGCTGGCGCCGCCATCTTTTTGAAGAAAAATTGCTTTTTTACCAAAAAGATGGCGGCGCCCAGCAACCAGCGGCCCGGTAAGGCTTGTTCCCGCCGGTACCGGGTCCGCGGACCGGCGGTTGGGGATCCCTGCTGTAGATTACATATCCAGTCAGCATCTAAAAAGCCGCCTAACACAGGCACCGTATAATTACCACACCCACAGAGCAGCACACACCCTGCTAGAGAGGACTTCCCTGGGAATGGGCTCCAGCAAGAGTCCAAAAGCTCGGAAGACAGAACCTCTGGTCCCAGTCACCGACCCAGATTTGATCCTGCAGTTATGTATTAAACATAGGCTTAACGTTAATACCCGGTGGGTCTCCTGTCTAGATGGCCTAGCCAAGAAGTTTGGGCTGACCCCCGAGCAGTTTGGAGAGAATCTCCGGGACAGCTACCAGCGCCATGAGACCGAGCAGTTTCCCGCAGAACCCCTGGAGCTGGCTAAGGATTATGTCTGCAGGTGAGGGGGTCCTGCTCCCAAGGGGGGGCGGGGAGAGGGGGGGCTCCCTTCCTTTGGTCTCCTTTGGGCAATCTGAAAATCTGACCTCCTCTTCTCCCCCACCAAGCAGCGTCTCTTCCCTCCGTTTTAGGGAGCTTTACGGAAATCTTGAGTTGTTTCTGATGCCTTGGATTTGAACCTTGGCCCGTGGAGGGGAGGGCGTCAGGCCGGTGTGGAGAGCTTTGGCTAGGTACAGGTGGATCGGGTTTCCTTTGCATCTGCGACCGGATCCCCTTTCCAAAAGCAAAACCCGATCACTTGTGCCTTGTTTTTTCCCCCAGTCTATACGATCGCTGAAGGCAGGGGTCTCCAAACTTGACAGCTGTAAGACCTATGGACTTCCATAACTCCCAGAATTCCTCCTTCTCCAGTCACGTTAGCTCAGGAATTCTGGGAGTTGAAGTCCACGAGTCTTAAACTGGCCAAGTTTGAAGACCCTTGACCTAAGGGTTCTTCTGAATTTGGCTTTTGCTTTTATCAAATTCTGTTTCTCAACCGCCACAATGTTAAGAGGGATGGACTTAAACTCCCAGCCAACTGTGCTATAAGACTTCAACTCCCAGAATTCCCCTGCTTTGAGATGGTCGAACTTTAATTCCCAGAATCCCCAAAGCCAGCTGCGCTTTTAGAGGGGTGGGCATCCATTCCCAGAATTCCCCTGCTTTAAGATAGGTGAACTTTAATTCCCAGATTACCCCAGCCAGGATGGTTGTACAATATGCGCACTTCCACTCCCAGAACCACCCCAGCCAGGAAATCCTGGGAGTTGAATTCCACCCCTCTTCAAGTCGTCAGGATTAATAGGCAGGGAATCTAATTCAAAGGTTGCATTTGCTGCCTTTTTTTTTTAACAAGGAAGCCCCTGGGCCCTTAACCTTCTGGGCCACGAATTCCTTCTCTTCGTATTTGTCTTCTGCGAGCGCCGTCCAGTGGTCTGAGAGCAGAAGAGCAGATTGTAGATAAAAAGGCGGGGGGGGGGCTTCCGGTGGAGGGTCCGGTGGCAAATAACTCCCCCCCCCTTTTGCCTCTGACGTTTGCAGCCAGTTCCCCACCCCGGAGGCCGTGCTGGAAGGGGCCTGCTACATGGTGGCCCTGCAGATTGCCCGGGAGCCCCTAGTCCGGCAGGTGCTGCGCCAGACCTTCCAGGAACGGGCCAAGATCAACGTGGCCCCCACCAAGAAGGGCAAGAAGGTACGGCTGCGGAGGGGGAGGCTGGGGGGCCTTCGGTATTCTCTCTCCTGGGGGCTCCCAAAGAGACACCCACCCAAGCCAGCACAGGCTTGGATCTTTATTGGGGGGGCAGGGGTGGCTCCCCCCCAAGACTCAAACTGGGAATGTGAATCTGGAATGCGGAGCCCAAATAAACCTCTGGCTTGCCTAATGGCAGGTACTGCTCGACTTAACAACACTTCATTTAGTGACCGGAGTTACAACGGCAGTGAAAAAAAGTGGCTTATCAGCGTTTTCCATGCTTACGACCGTCGTAGCGTCTGTTGGCAACAGACTCCTCTTTATGATGGTTACAGTGTCCCGGAGGGGGCCACGTGGTCCCCTTTTGCGACCTTCTGGCAAGCAGAGTCCACGCAGAAGCCAGATTTGCTTAACAGCCACGTTCCTCACTGAAGAACTGCAGGGATTCACTTAACAGCCGTGGTAGGAAGAGTGGTAAAACGGGGCCAAATTCACTTAACAAATGTCTTAGTCAGCGACGTAAATTTAGGGCTCGATTGTGGTCATAAGTCGAGGACTTCCTGCTTACGGCCACAGTTGAGCCCACCATTTCCGTTGCTAAGCAAGACAGTGGTGAAATGTGAGTTTTGCCCCATTTTACGACCTTTCTTGCCACTGCTGTTAAGTGAATCCTGCTTGAATTAGTACCACGGACATTAAGTGAACCTGGCTTCCCCGTTGACTTTCCTTGAAGGCTGCCAAAGGGGATCATGTGACCCTGCGGCCGTCGTAAAAATGAGTCAGTTGCCAAGCACACGAATTTTGACCAGGGGGCTGCTCCCAACGGTTGTAAAGAGTGAAAAAGGGTCATAAGCCGCTTTTTAGAGAACCGTTGTAACTGAACAGTCAGTAAGTGAACTGTGGTAGGTAAGGTGAGGACTCCCTTTTTTTAAAAACACACAACATGAATGAATGAAACTTGTGAATCCATTTAAAACGATTTAGGCAGTGGTGTGCTCTCCGGGCGGATCATTTAGTTCCTGGACGTTTTGCTACCAGACCAGGTAACCCTCCATCCGTAGGATGATGTCCTCCTTCCTCTTCCTCTTGCGCTTAGAGAGTGGCGTGTTTAAGCGGTTTACGCCTGTGTCATTTTGAAATCATAGGAAATACAAGTCAGGTTTTAGGTTTTGGCCGTGGTTTGCTCTCCCACCTTGCCATTCAGGGCCCCTTTATTTAAAATGATACCTGAGGCAGGATGTCTGTGGAGGCCTCCCTGGGGACACCTGAGAAGAGGATCGAAGGCCTGGAGACTATAAAAGATAGGAAGAACGGCTGCAGGGTTTGGGCTTGGCTAGTCTGGAGAAAGGAAGGACTGGGGGGTGGGGAGATGAGAGCAGCATTCCAGTATCTCAGGGGCTGCCCCAGAGAAGGGGGGGAGTGGGGGACAGATGGAAACTAAGGAAAGACAGAAGCAACCTGGAATTGAGGAGAAACTTCTGAACAGGGAGGACAATTAACCAGTGGAACAGCTGGCCACCATAAATCGTAGGCTCTCCATCAGTGGAGGCTTTTAAGACGAGTAGACAGTTCCTGAAATACGATAGGTTCTCCTGTTTGAGCAGGGGGCTGGACTAGAAGACCTCCAAGATCCCTTCCAGCTCGTCCTATTCTGAGCAGTCACAAGAACGGCCAAGGCAAGCCTGCAGCCCTGACCAGTGGCCCTGTTGCTGGCTCGGAGGTGCTTTGGGGATACCCTGCATCTGGAACCCACAGCTGGTGGGGAAGGGGGGGCGCAGGGGGTGATAGAGCCCACCCACCCACCCCACCTCGGTGCCGGTGACTCGGAGAGAGCTGCGAGACCTCTCCCTCCCTCCAGGACGTGGACGAGGCCCACTACGCCTATTCCTTCAAGTACCTGAAGAACAAGCCGGTCAAGGAGCTGCGGGACGAGCAGTTCCTGAAGATCTCGCTGGCCAAAGAGGAGAGCCTGCTGACCATCGACATCTCCGTGGACATGAAGGGCGTGGACGGGTGAGTCGGGCAGGCGGGCCGGCCGCGGGGGCCCTCCCGCTGCCCCGCTGGGCCCCGCCGCCCTTCCTCGCCCTGACCCCAGCCCTCCAATCTTGCAGCTACGGCAGCGACCAGAGCTACTTCGAGGAGATCAAGGCCTTCTACTACCGGGACGAGTTCAGCCACCAGGTGCAGGAGTGGAACCGCCAGCGCACCCTGGCCATCGAGCGGGCCCTGCGCCAGTTCCTCTACCCGCAGATGGCCAAGGAGCTCATGAACAAGCTCCTGCTGGAAGCCAAGGAGTGCGTCGTGAAGGTGGGGGGGGGGCGGCAGCGTTTGGGGGGGCAGGAAGCGGGGGCTTGGTATGGCCTGGGGGAGGAAGCCACCCGGAGTCGCTCAAGACAGTGAGCAGGTGGCATATGGATCCTTTAACACAAGCTACCCTCAACGATTGAGCCTCTCTACTGGTAAACGAGGCGTTTATTTAGTTCTGCCCCATTTTACGGCCTGCCTCGCTGCAGCCGTTAAGTGAATCACCACAGTTGTTTAATTAGTAACCCGGTCGTTAAGGGGATCTGGCTCCCCCATTGACTTTGAAGGCCAGAAAGTTGCAACTGGTGTGCGTTTGCGACGGTCGCAGTGCTCAGGGGACACCCCTCCCCCCAAAGTCAACGGGGAAGCCGGATTCGCTTAACGACCAGGTTCCCAACTTGAACAGCTGCAGGGATTCACGTAACCGACAGGAGGAGAAAAGTCGTAAAATGCAGCAAACCTCAAACTGAACGAAGGTCTCCTTTAGCAATGGGAATTCCGGGCCCAGCGATCCTAAGTTGGGGGGGGGGACTCCAACTCCGTTTCATTGAGGACCACATGGGGGTGGTGTTTGACCTTGGGGTGGGGGGTGGGGAGGGGGCTGCCCGTGGCCAGAGTGGCCTGTGGCGGCATCAAGCGCTTTGCCAGCAGAAACGGAGCTCGGCCCCCCTGAGCTCCGTTTTCACCGGCAGAGGGTTGCCGGAGGCTGTCGTGGCTGGAAACACCTCGGCTGGCAGAGACCCCGGGGGCCGCTCTTGGGCTGTTTCCAGGGCGCCCCTGCAGGCCAGATCCGGCCTGGGGGGTCTTGAGTTCGACACCCCATCCTAAGTTGAGGAACACCTGTAAATTAAACTTCCTTAAATGAATTGAAATTGTTACAGTGAATTATGACTTTAAATTACTAAATTAAATTTGATTGAATTAAATTAATCCCTCCCCAACCACCCGCCCCCCCGTTTCTCCGACCAGGCCTGTAGCCGGAAGCTGTACAACTGGCTGAAGGTGGCCCCTTATCGGCCCGACCAGCAAGTGGAGGAAGACGAAGATCTGATGGATGAGAACCAAGGGAAGGGCATCCGGGTGCTGGGCATCGCCTTCTCCTCGGCCAGGTACGAGGGGGCGGGAGGAGCAGGGTGGGTGGGTGGGAGGCCCAGGTTCAGGGTGGCCCCTCGGGCTCTGCCCCGGACTCAGCCAGCTGCCTCTTTTTGCAGGAACCACCCTGTCTTCTGCGCCCTGCTGAACGGGGAAGGCGAGGTCACCGATTTCCTGCGCCTGCCGCATTTCACCAAGCGGAGGAACGCCTGGCGGGAGGAAGAGAGGGAGAAGAAGGTGAGCCCCGGGGAAGTGGGGGGGAGTCGTCTCACTCCCAGGATTCACCTGGTTTGCCACCAGGAAGGAAGCGGAGCTACAGCGCCGCCTGTGTCTTTGTTTTAGAACGGGGGTGTCCAAGTTTGGCCGCTTTATAAAGAGGGGTGGACTCCCACTCCCAGAATCCCCCAGCCAGCAATGCTTTAAGGTGGACGGACTCCCACTCAGCAGGCTGGCTGGGGGATTCTGGGAGTGGGAGTCCACTGCTTTAAAGCTTGCTTGCTGGGGAGCAGCAGCCCTAAAAAAGTGACTTATGACCAATTTTGCCCAGTTACGACGGTTGCGGCCTCCCTGTGAACCGTCACATGAACCAAATGTGGACGCTTGGAAGCTGACCGATATTTAGGATGGTCCTTTTGCCACTTTCGGGCAAGCCAGCTGAAGAGGGGAGCCAGATTCACTTAACAACCCACAGTAGTCACTTAGCCGCTGATTAAGTGATCCACCTAACGACTGTGGCAAGAATGGTCATAAAACGGAGCAAAACTCCCTTAACCCTCTCCCTTAGCAACAGACATGCTGGGCTCTGTTTTGGTCATAAGCCAAGGACTCCATTCAGCTGAACCTTGTGGGAGAAGAACACCTTTTCTGTCTTTTCTGCCCAACTTCCAGCGTGGGGGAGGGTCTCCTTTGGCCATAAGTGGGGGGGCTCTGCTGTTTTGTTTCCCTCCCCTCCTTCCAAGCGTGAGACCCCCTTTCTCTGACGCAGGCTCAGGATATTGAGACCCTGAAGAAGTTCCTGCTCAGCAAGAAACCCCACGTGGTCACCATTGCGGGAGAAAACAGGTAAGCTTCGGACCGACCTGTCGGGGACCCCTCCCAGCAAGGCCCTGAGTTCAGATCCCCCCCCAGGCAGGTTTTAAATTCTCTGCTCGCATAAAAGACCCGCCTTCCCCTTGTTCCACTCCGGGAGAAGCTCGCAGGGATGAACAAGGCCCCTCCTGGGAATGTCTGGAAGGGCCCTTTTCCCACTGGAGGTTTTTGGCCCCTCCGTCCTTAAATTTGCCATTATTTTTCTTTCTATACTTGAGGGAGCAGTGATACAGGAAGTCCTTGACTTATGACCGGTTGCTTATGAGGAAACTAACTTGGGGCTACTTATGACTCAGATTCAAAGTTTGGACAATCTCTGTCTCTTTCTTTTCTCTCTCTCTCTCTCTCTCTCTCCCTCTCTCCCTCCCTCCCTCCCCCCCCTCTCTCCCCCTCTCTCCCCCTCCCTCCCTCCCTCCCTCTCCCCCTCTCTCTCCCTCTCCCAGGGCTCTGACAATCCACCCCCATTCGAATCACAAATCTCTAGCCGCATCTCTCAGAGTTTTTAAAAATCATTTATTAGGAGTGACCATGTCGGTGTGACCTGGGTGCAGCCGACTCTGAGACCCATCATTCATTTCCCCCTTGACCCTGGTCTCCCCCCACCCCACCCCTGGACATATATTCTCCAATGGGACCCACCCATAGACAAGAGTCATCAATCATCCTCTCCAGGAATAATCTTGCGGGCCAACAGCTTCAGCCACTTAGCCATCATCCATGAAGCATTTGAGGAATGCGCTACTTTCCTCACTCCCTTTCTGCTAAAAGACCAGAGAAATATTTTTGAGTTGACACTCTTTCTCTCTCTCCTCTTTCTCTTTTTCTCTCTCTTCTCTTCCTCTTTCTTTCTTTTTCTCTCCTATCTCTCTCTTGTTCTCTCCCCCCTCCCTCCCCCTCTCTCTCTCACACACACACACCACAATCGTGACTGGACTTTGGACACTTGGCAACAGAGCTCCATTTATGACCACGGCTCCTATAGCCACAGGGGAGAATTATTATGACGGGTTTTGCCAAGCACAGTGACGCCTGTCCCGTCGTGAGTTATGAAGGGGGGGAGGTCGAGAGCCAAGGACACCCTGTGCTTATTTTCACTTTGGTTTTCCTTTTTGTTCTTTTTCTACCTGCGTGGCCTGTCTCCAGGCAGCTGTTTTAAAATAGAGGTAGTCCTTGACTTACAACAGTTCATTTAGTGACCGTTCCAAGTTACAACAGCACTGGGGAAAAAGTCAATCACAACCCCTTTTCACACAGTGGCCATTGCAGCATTTCTCCTGGTCGCGTGATCAAAATTCAGACGCTTGGCAACTGATTCATACTTACAGCGGTCGCTGTGGCCCCGGGGGGGGGGGTGTTGTCACGTGATCCCCTTTTGGGACCTTCTGACAACATGGGGAAACCAAGATTCACTTAACAACTGCGGCTGGAAAGGTTGTAAAATGGGGCAAAGCTCACTTGACAAACGTCTCACAGCCCCATAAATTTGGGGCTCCATCATGATCGTAAGTCAAGGACTCCCCATAGAAGCCTTTGATGGCCTAAGGCAGGGGGTCCCCAAACTTGGCAACTTTAAGACTGGTGGACGTCAATTCCCAGAATTCTCCAGCCAGCAGAGCTGGAATCCTGGGAGTTGAAGTCCACCAGTCTTAAAGTCTTGCCAAGTTTGGAGACCTCTGGCTAAAGGTTAGGGCAGCAATTCTAAGCCATGGCTTCATAGGGCAACCCGGCAGGATTTAAGGGAGGGGGTCCTGCTTTCTTTCTTTCTTTGCTGAAGAATTGCTTGCTCCTCCTTTCACCCTCCCCCCTCCCCAAAGAGTGGGGGGGCTCCCCCCCCCCAAAGAGGATCAGGCCGGGCCGCCTAATGGAGCCTCTGCCTAGCTGGGGGTCCTCAGCTCTCCCCCTCCCCTCGCTCCTTCTCCCCAGGGACGCGCAGATGCTGGTGGAAGACGTGAAGCGGATTGTCCACGAACTGGAGCAGGGCCAGCAGCTCTCCTCCATCGGCGTGGAGCTTGTGGACAACGAACTGGCCACGCTTTACATGAACAGCAAGAAGTCAGAGGTAACCCTCTTTTGGGGGAGGGTCTTCAGGCTGTGGAGGGGGACGCTAACTCCCTTTCACGTTCTTTATTCGTCTCGGAGGCATCACAGTTAAAATAAGGCATACCACACAGTCTTAACTTTTAAGATATAAAACACAAGAGTAAAACTGTTAAGCAGATCTTGCCTGGAAACTAGAAACTTTAATTGCTGTTCATTTCTGTTTTAACTGTTTGCACTGCCATGGAGTCCTGATCAGGACACACAGGGCAGGTATGCATAGGTGTTATTGTCTGCACGTCACCACAATTGCGCAGGAGTCACTGGATGTGCGTCCCGCAACAGTTCTTTCCTGACAGGCGGACAAACCCTCAGTGTTTACTGAAATAATAACTATGGGGGCACAGTGGTTAGAATGACTTATTGCAGGCTGACTCTGCCCACAGCCAGGAAGTTTCTGTCTTGGTTGACTCAGGCTTCCGTCCTTCCAAGCTCGCTAAAATGAGGACCCAGATTGTGAGGGGAAAGAGCCAACTCTGTAAAGTGCTTAGAGAGGGCTGTCAAGCCGTGTGAAGCAATATATAAGTCTAAGGGCTATTGCTTGGGAAGGAAGGGAAGGAAGGAAGGAAGGAAGGAAGGAAGGAAGGAAGGAAGGAAGGAAGGAAGGAAGGAAGGAAGGAAAAATGAGAAGGAAGGAAAAATGAGAAGGAAGAAAAGGAAGGAAGGAAGGAAGGGAAGGAAGCAAGGAAGGAAAAATGAGAAGGAAGGGAAGGAAGGAAGGAAGGAAAAATGAAAAATGAGAAGGAAGGAAAGGAAGGAAGGGGTGAAGGAAGGAAAATGGGAAGAAGGAAGGAAGATAAGGAAGGAAAGGAAGAAGGAAGGAAGGGGAAGGAAGGAAAATAAGACGAGAAGGAAGGAAAAGGAAGGAAGGAAGGAAGGAAGGAAAGGAAGAAGGAAGGAAGGGGAAGGAAGGAAAATAAGCGAGAAGGAAGGAAAAGGAAGGAAGGAAAGGAAGAAGGAAGGAAGGGGAAGGAAGGAAAATAAGACGAGAAGGAAGAAAAGGAAGGAAGGAAAAGGAAGAAGGAAGGAAGGGGGAAGGAAGGAAAATAAGACAAGGAAGAAAAGGAAGGAAGGAAAAGGAAGAAGGAAGGAAGGGGAAGGAAGGAAAATAAGACGAGAAGGAAGAAAAGGAAGGAAGGAAAGGAAGGCAACTGGGGTGACACAGTGGTTAGAGTGCTGTATTGCAGGCTAACTGCCTGCAGCCAGCGGTTCAACCCTGACTGGCTCAAGGTTGACTCAGCCTTCCGTCCTTCTGAGGTGGGTAAAATGAGGACCCAGATTGTCGGGGGGCAAAAGGCTGACTCTAAACGGCTTAGAGGGGGCTGTCAAGCACTGTGAAGCGGGATATAAGTCTAAGGGCTAATGCTAAATGCTAATAGTCATCTGTGGATCTGAAAAGGCCCTTTGTGGGGATACACATAGTGTGGCAGGTATTCCACTCCATTGTGGTCGTAAGTTGAGGACTACCCATAAAAGGGGAAATGGGGGAATTCTGGAAACGTGCAGATCCCGGTTGAAAAGTAGCAAATGTTAGGCAGGCTCAAGGAGGAAGGAATGTTTGCCAAAAGAAGGGAAAATATTTGCTTTTGGCACACAGTGATCTCAATTGTGTTACGTGGGTGTGAACTGGGTCAGCCAGCAGAAACATAAAAGTGAAATGAATTCAAGAGGAACAGGAACTTGGCCAAATAAAGTATTGTGTCGCATTGTACAGTATCACATTGTATTCGGTTCTCTATTTTCTGTTCTCTATTTTCTATTCCATTCCATTCAATATTTTCTATTCTATTCCATTCCATTCTTCTAATTCCTATTCTGTTCTGTTCTATTCTGTTTTCTATTTTGTATTCCACTCCATTCTATTTCATTCCATTCTTCTTATTCCTATTCTAATTCTTTTCTGTTCCATATTCCTGTTCTATTCTATTCTATTCTATTCTGTGACAATTTGGTGAACGTGAGAATGTGTTTTAAGGGTAGAAAAGGATGAGGAGGGGCAGGAGGGTGTGCCAATAAACCAGAACCAACTGCAGGTTGACTCTCCTCCTCGCAGACCGAATTCAGGGACTACCCGCCCGTCTTGCGCCAAGCTGTCTCCCTCGCTCGCCGCATCCAGGACCCGCTGGTCGAGTTCGCCCAAGTCTGCAGCCCCGACGAGGATATTCTCTGCCTGAAGCTGCACCCCATGCAGGTAACCCCCCACAGGGAGGCCTTGCCTGGAAGACGAGGGGTTGGAGAGTTTCGTTCGTTTTGTACCCCGCCTCCATTATTTGTACAAACAACTCAAGGGGGAGGACCTATACAACACACACCTTCCTCCTATTTTACCCATAGCAACAACCCTGTGAGGTGGGTGGGGCTGAGAGAGTGAGACTGGCTCAAAGTCACCCAGGTGGCTTTCATGCCTAAGGCAGGACTAGAACTCCCCGTCTCCTAGTGTTTAGCCCAAATTCACCCAGCCGGACTGGGAGGACTAGAACTCCCCGTCTCCTGCTTCCTAGCCCGGTGTCTTAACCACTACACCAAACCAGCTCTTGGCCCTTCCCAGTGGGGAGGCCCTGAGGGTCCAAGGCCAGCCAGGACAAAAGAATCGGGACCGGAGTTGCTGGGTGGGGGAAAATAAACTCCTGTCCCTTCCAGAGCTGGTCTTGAACAGGTAATACCGAGATGCTAAGCGGACTTTGGCTAGAGCCTCACCCTCTCGTGGGGAGGGGGTCTCTCTCAAAGGTGGGGAGGGGTGGGCTTAAGACCTGGAGTCCAGAAGCCTGTTGGCACCACTCAGCCCAAAGCTGGTTGATCCCCTTCCCCTCACCCAGACTGGGCCACCCGGCTCCTGAGGCCTTCCCCCCTCCCCCTCCGCCCCCACGGCTGGAGGGCTGACGTTCCCTTCCCTGTGCCCACCCCCAGGACCACGTGGTGAAGGAAGAGCTGCTGGGCGCCCTCTACTGCGAATTCATCAACCGGGTGAACGAGGTGGGCGTGGACGTCAACCGGGCCATCGCCCACCCACACAGCCAGGCCCTCCTGCAGTACGTCTGCGGCCTGGGAGCCCGCAAGGGCACCCACTTGCTGAAGGTAGGGGCTCTGCTGCGTGCCGGTGGGGGCAACGGGCTGGGGGACCCTGGCATGGGAGGTGGGGGCGACAGAAACCCTCCTTTGAAAGACCTTCCTCCACTTCGCAATCCTCCGTTTTAGTGACCGTTCCAAGTTACAAACAGCCCTGGGGGAAAAAATGACCTAGGACCGTGGCAGCGTTCCAACGATCCCCTGATCAAAATCCAGGCGCTTGGGCAACTGACTCGTATTTATGACAGTCACGGTGTTCCCGGTGTTATGGGATTCCCCTTTTGCGACCTGACAAGCAAAGTCCATGGCGAAGCCCGGTTCACGTAACAATTGCCCTGGTTTGCTGAACAACGGGGGGCGAGGAAAGTCACGACTGAGCCAAAAACGTCTGTCGATTACCAGGAACAGCGAATGGGTTTTTGCTCCGTTTTACCACCATTTCCCACCACCCGTTGTTCAGTGCATCACCACGGTGCAAAGCCGTGTCAATACGTGAAAGTTGCCCAAGGCCCAAATTGGGATCAGGTGGCTGTGTGGCAGCTGCAGGTGCGAGGATTGGTTGGAAGTTACTATTTTCAGGGCCATTGAACCGTCACTAAGTGAATGGCTGTAAGTCAGAGGTCCCCAAACTTGGCAACTTTAAGACTTGTGGACTTCCAGAATTCTGGGAGTTTGAGGTGAGGGGGAAGGAAGGGGACTGTGGGGTCCTTGGGACGCTCTGATCTGAGTTGTTTTCTTGCAGACATTTCATGACCCAACTAGGTAACATCTTCAGTGCTCGAAGGGGTGGGTTTTGCTCTCAGTTTATATTGCCTTGTCAATGAGAATTCTGGGAGTTGAAGTCCACAAGTCTTAAAGTGGCCAAGTTTGGGGGCCTCTGCTGTAAGTTGAGGGTTGCCTTCATGTCTGTTGAAAAGCCGGGGGACAAATTCTGGGTGGGAGTCCAAGGAGGCTGGAGGCTCGGGAGGACCTCTGCCTCCCCCAGACCCTCCTCCTTTAACCCCCCGAGCGGCTCCCTCGCTTCTCCCCGGCCTCCGAGTGACCACCTGCCCCGTCTCCTCTTTCAGATCCTGAAGCAGAACAACACGCGGCTGGAGAACCGGACCCAGCTGGTCACCATGTGCCACATGGGGCCCAAAGTCTTCATCAACTGCGCCGGCTTCATCAAGATCGACACGGCCTCGCTGGGAGACAGGTGGGCGCGGGGGGGGAGCCAGCAAGGCAGCAGCCCTTCTGGCAGGTCCTCGGCTGGGCGCCGCTGCTGCAGCGTCCCAAAGGAAGCCTCCGCGGCTCCGGTTCCTCCATGCCAGGGGTTGCTCTCTCGCCAGGCCTTGGTTGGGTGGTTGGTTGAACTATTTAAATTGGGATGCTGCCCCTTTGGGCAAGGGGGGGGTGTCAATTCATCAAACATTCCTCTGGCTGTTTTAGTAGTTGCCCTAAAAGGAGGGCGGGGGGGGAGGAGGAAATCTGGAAGAGCCGCGCAGCAGTTTGGAAGCGAAAGTACATTCCAACTCTTTATCTTTAAAAGATTGTAACTAAACTACCAGAGCTTTTGCCCCACGAATATATTGAATTGGAGAACGGGAATGATGACACCCAGCCCATGAATGGGCTCAATTGAAGAAACACAAAGAATCTTTGTGTTTTGATAGACAAATCTTTGTGTTTTGGGTGGCATTTTATACACTTAGTGCCGTATTTTGTTAAACGCCGTGTGAAACCAATCAATCTCCCCTGACGCTGCCTGTCTGGGTTCCCAGCACGGATTCTTACATCGAGGTCCTGGATGGCTCCCGGGTCCACCCAGAAACCTACGAGTGGGCGCGGAAGATGGCGGTCGATGCTCTGGAGTACGACGAGTCGGCCGAAGACGCCAATCCCGCTGGGGCCCTCGAGGAGATCCTGGAAAACCCGGAACGGCTGAAGGACCTGGACCTCGACGCCTTTGCGGAGGAGCTGGAGAGACAGGTCCGCAGAACCTCTTCCCCCTCCCTCCTTCCCAGCCCAAGGGAAGGGTCTTTTTCCCAGACGTTCACGGCCCCCCCGCGGCGGGTTGGAGTAGATGACCTACAAGGTCCCTTCCAACTCTGTTCATCTGTAATCTGTGTCCTTTTCAGGGCTATGGCGACAAGCACATCACCCTGTACGACATCCGAGCGGAGCTGAGCTGCCGCTACAAGGACCTCAGGAGCCCCTATCGCTCCCCCAATTCTGAGGAGGTCTTCAACATGTTGACCAAGGAGACCCCCGAAACCTTCTACATCGGTAGGTGCACCCAATGCTTGTCACCTGGAGTGTAACCAGGCTTCTGGGGACCTGAGACCAGGGTTGCTCAACATTGGCCACTTGAAGATGGGGTTGGACTTCAACTCCCAGAATCCCCAGCCAGCTATGCTGGCTGGGGGATTCTGGGAGTTGAAGTCCACCCATCTTCAAGTGGCCAGCGTTGAGAAACAGCTGCCTTAGACCTTCAGGTGACTTCAGGGTAGTGAGCAGGTATGTGGGTACAGGTAGTCTTTGACTTATAACCAGAGATGGGATGCAAATATTTTTACTACCGGTTCTGTGGGCGTGGCGAGGTGGCGTGGCCATGTGACTGGGTGAGTGTGGCTTTTTTTGTGCAACCCACCCCACAATCCACCCCTCTGATGTTGTTACCTAGTCGGGTAATAAAACGTCTTCCAGCAAACCACCAAGTTCAGGGAGCGCCTCGGCCCTGCCTCCCTCAGCCCCATCCCTCAGGTGTCTCCCTCCCTCCCTCAGGTGTCTGCCTCGTTCCTCTCTCAGTCGCTCTCTCGCTCCTCCACCAGCCCAGGAAGAAACTGCTTCAAAGAAGCCGGGGGGGTGGTGGCTTTTCCTGTCGCCGCAGCTCCTCCGAAGCGCCCGTTTACCCCCATCCGCACCCGCCCGCCCGCAGTTCAATCCACAGTGCTCCGTTCTGCCTGCCTGCCTGCCTTCTTCGTTTCGGAGCAGCTTCGGCTGATAAAAAGAGGCGAATAGTTATTATTCTCAGCGAAGCTGCTCCCAAACAACCAGACAGGCAGGAACGGGCACTGTGGATTGAAGCGCGCGGGTGGGTGGGGTGGGGTGAGCGGGCGCTCGGAGAAGCTGCGGCGACAGGAAAAGCACCACCCCCGGCTTCTTTGAAGCAGTTTCTTTCTGGGCTGGTGGAGCAGCGGAGAGCGACTGAGAGAGGAACGAGCGGGAGGAAACCAAGCCGCTGAGCCAGAGAGCAGGACAGGCTTCGGTTGCTTCCTCCCTCCCCTTCTTTCATTTGTGTCCTTGATCCCGATCCCAGCAGGATTCACCAAGGCGAAGAAAGCCGCCATTTTTTTTATTTATTTTTCTTTGCGGCCCGGTACAGAGTGCTCCACGGACCGGTACCGGTCCGCGGCCCGGTGGTTGAGGACCCCTGCCTTAAGGAGTGACTGGACGGGGGAGAACGCAATCAGCAATGTCACCCATGCACGATAAGGATTGACTGGGCGGGGAGGGGAGGGGAGGGGCCGGCGGAGAGGGACGGGGCCAGCCAGGGCCACAATTTGCCGGTTCTCCGAACTGCGCAGAATCATAACAGCCAGTTCTACAGAACCGGTCTGAACCAATACAATCCAACCCCTGCTTATTATAACCATTCATTTAACGTCTTCAAGAGGCAATGGGACTTTTTTTGGTTTTTTTCTTTTGAGGACGTTTCGCTTCTCATCCAAGAAACTTCTTAAGCTCCGACTGGAGGGAGGGGAAGGGAAGGATTTATCCTCCTTGCAGACAAAGCTGGTCATTTGCATCCTTTTAAGGAGCCGTTGAGGCCACCTGGGGGCTTCAGCTGTGTCTTCAGGGTCACCTGAGTAGTGAAAATGGATGTGGAGCCGCCTCGGAACGGCTGGAAGTTGTTGAAACTGTTGCCAACAGACCCAAGGAGGCTCCACACACCCATTTGCACGACTCCAAGTGGCCTCAAGGACCCTCCCAAAGGATGCAAATGACCAGCTGTCCGCAAGGAGGATCAATCCTTCCCTTCAGTCCCACCATCCACAGTCGGAGCGGAAGAAGCTTCTGGGATGGAGAAGCGAAACATCTTCAAGGAAAAAAACAAAAAAGTCAGGAAAAAAAAAGCACCTTTGGGACAAGCAGGACTGGGAATCTCCACAGACAATTCATTTAATGACCGTTCAGAATTGACGATGGGACTGAGCATAGTGACTTACAACGTTTCTCACACTTATGACCGCTGCACTATCCCCATGGTCAAAATTCGGCCAGTCGGCCACTGACTCGCGTTTATGACAGGTCGCAGCATCCCGGGGTGTGTGTGTGTGTGTGTCACGTGATCCCCTTTTGCGACCTTCTGACAAGCCCAAGTCAACGGGGATGCCGGATTTGCTTAATGACCCTGTTAATAACATTTAAAAATGCAATGATTCTCTTAACAACGGCGGCAAGGGAGGTCGTAAAACGGGGCAAAACTCACAGGACTGACTGCCTCGCTTAGCCGAGGAAATGTGGGGCAGGGCCCCCCAAAGGCAGGACCCTGGTGGCCCCCAGCCCGGCCCCGGCAGGAGCGAGGAGGGTCTCCCCAGCTCCCCCTTGCCCTGAGAGGGGTGGGCTCTGCGAAGCCCCTGCTTGCCTTGACCCGAGGCCCCCCCTGAAGGCTCCTCCTGTCCGCAGGTAAACTGATCATCTGCAACGTGACGGGAATCGCCCATCGACGCCCGCAAGGAGAGAGCTACGACCAGGCCATCCGGAACGACGAGACGGGGCTCTGGCAGTGCCCCTTCTGCCAGCAGGACAACTTCCCCGAGCTGAGCGAGGTAACCCCCAGCCCTGCCCCCCAACACACGCAGTTCTTTTTGGGGGAGGGGGGCTAGGGGGGGCTGTCCTTCCTTCCTCAGCTGCCTGAAAGCTTCTGAAGCCGTCCTGAGCCCCGTCACACCTATTGGGATTAATCGAGTTGGACGGGACCTTGGAGGTCTTCTAGTCCAACCCCCTGCTCAAGCAGGAGACCCTCTACTATTTCAGACGGGCGGCTGGAAAACCTCCAGTGATGCAGCATCCGCAACTTCTAGAGAGAAGCTGTTCCACCGCTTAATTGATCTAACTGCCAGGAAAATCTTCCTCCGTTCCAAGTTGGATCTTCCTCTGGCTTCGGTTCCTAGAATTCCCCAGCCAGAAGGCTTTGAGATGGGTAGAATCCTAGGATTGGAAGGGACCTTGGAGGTCTTCTAGTCCAACCTCCAGGAGACCCTACCCTGTTCTAGACAAGTGGCCGCCCAGCCTCTTCTTAAAAACCTCCAGCGATGAACCCACCCACAACCTCTGGAGGCAACTTCCGTTCCACGGATTAATTGTTCCTCCTTAATTCTAGGTTGGGTCTCTCCTTGTTTAGTTTCATTCCGTTGCTTCTTGTTCTGCCTTCAGGGGCTTTGGAGAGTCGGTTTTTGGGGGCAGCCCCTCAGGTACTAGAATGCTGCTGTCATGCCCCCCTCCCCCCCCCCAAGTCCCTCTCTTCATTAAACTAGCCATGTCCAATTCCTGCAACTGTTCTTCATATATTTTAGCCTCCAGCCCCCTAATCATCTTTGTGGCTCTTCTCTGCACTATTTCCAGGTTCTCACCATCTTTTGAAATGGTGTTACGAGTTTATTGCAGAAATCAAATCCAGAAAGCACACCGGTGACTTGATTCAGCAGGATTTATTAACTTCTTTATATACATAATAACATATTAAGTAAAGTTTACAATACCAATAGTAGCTTCTTCCAACCGGTAGAAAGTTACAGGCAAAACACAAGCAGAGAAGCAAAGTAGTTTCACTTCGGTTCAGTGGGCAAGCAAGCAAGTTTCGGTTTCTTCAGAGTTGAGAGCAGGGAGCTAAGCCACGCCCAGACTCCTTTTAAGTTTTGAAGTCAGCTCCCATTGGCTGGCCTTGTTGACCATGTCTCTGCCAGTCCACGAACACACTGGCAAAAGGGGGAGGGTTTCTCTGGGTCCCTCTTGCCCCCCTCCGGAAGGGGCTGCGTTCTTGGAGACCAACTCACGGAGGTCGCACCAGGACTCTTGGGGTCGCTTAAGCACACCAGGCTAAGGCAACACTTCTCCTCTGTCCAGGTGTGGAACCATTTTGACAGCGGCTCCTGCCCTGGTCAGGCCATTGGGGTGAAAACCCGTCTGGACAACGGCGTCACCGGTTTCATCCCCACCAAATTCCTCAGCGACAAAGTGGTCAAACGGCCGGAGGAAAGAGTCAAGGTATGTTCATGGGCAGTTCAGCCCAGGCGGCTCTGGTCAACGGCTGGTCAGGATGCCCGGGGCCTCTCCCTGGCCCCAGACCCTCCCGCCAAGCAGGGAGCTGGCACTGTTTGACCGCCACACCTGTCCCCTCTTCCCAGCGTGCTTCCACTCTGCCCTTTGGCCAGACGGCGGGAGGCTGGCCAAAACAATCAGCGGGCAGTGACCGGCCATTTGTTTCAAAGGGCTTTGCTTTCTGGCTGGGAACGGATCTCCAGCGTGGAGGACGGGAAAGCCAAACACCCCCCTCTCGACTGGGGAGGGGTGGGGACGTCCCATTTTCCCAGCCGGGTGTTTGTGCAGCTTCTTGGCCGGCGATTGGAGCCTTGGAGGGTGGGGTGGGAGGGAGCGGGACGTGGAGCAACGGGCAGCCTCAAACCCTGCAGGGCCAGAGACCCCCTGGAAAGGCCCCACAGCTGGTGCCCGGGCCGTGTTGGGCAAAGCCTTGGCTTCCCCCGCTGCTTCAGCAGGAGCCGAGACCCCGGAGGGGACCAAGGTCCTTTCTCTCTCTCGGGCTTCAAAAAGGTGTAAAGTTAGCCTAGTTTTGAATCTTATCTGCTTCTGAAGCAGAAGCCACGCGTGACTTTACAGGAGGGACCTTGGAGGTCTTCTAGTCCAACCCCCTGCTCAAGCAGGGGCCCCCAAACTTGGCCACTTTAAGACTTGTGGACTTCAACTCCCAGAATTCTTGAAGTTCACAAGTCTTAAAGTTGCCACGGTTGGAGGCCTCTGCTCTACCATTCCAGACTGGTGGCTGTCAGCCTCTTCTTGAAAACCTCCAGTGATGGATCACCCGCAACTTCTGGAGGGAATCCCTTCCACTGATTAAGTCCGAGCCTGTTTCTCTCCTTCCACCCCTGCCAAACCTCTGGCATCGAGGCACAGCCCTGGGTTTGAGAGTGGCCTGTTCTCTATCCTGTCCCCCGCAAACACTGACCTTTGTCCTGAGCGCAGCAGCTTTGATGTAGACGTGAAGTTCAAAGAAGAGGGGAGGGTTGCGTTCGGCCACGTTGAGGCTGCTCCAGAGGCTCCGTCTCCGCTGCCCCCTCAGCCGCTAGGAACCGGGAGGGCAAACCTATGGCACCCAGAGCCGTTTCTGCCGGCCCGCCAGCTGTCGCCTGGAACTGATCCACCGCGCATGGACGCACACACAACCCCCTGCCAGCCAGCGGATTGTTGGGTATCTGCCACACGTGCGCAGGACGAGACGCGTGTGTGCACATGCGCTGGGGAGGCAGGGGCGTCGTGTGTGCATTGCACTATGGGTGCAGATGTGCCTGTGGATGACGAAAAGGCTAGCCATCCCTGTGATGGAACCATCCACCCGACAAGGAGAGAGACCCCCACGCAGTGGTTCCCGGCAGGCCCACCCCTTGCAGACTGTCCACAGGGGGACTTGGATGAAACCGTCAGGGCTACGAAAGCATCCAGCAGGACACGGAGGGCTCTGCTCCCCCCCACAGCGTCACAGAGGAGAGTGACCAGTGCGTTTTCTGACCCGGAAGGGCCCCGAGGACCCTCCCTTCCCTGAGGTGTTTTGGATGGACCAGCCCATTGGTCCCTAGAAGGGGAGAGTTGGCGGGCCAGGACCCCAACCAATCCACCCCCATTCGAATCAAGAGTCCCTAGCCGCATCTCGGAGAAAAGGCAATTGATTTATTTAGAAGTGGCCATGTCGGCGTTGGCTGGATGCAGCCAATACTAAATCACACCGTTCGTTTCCCCCTTGACCCTGGTCTTCCCCCCACCGCCTGGATGTGGCTTCTCCAATGGGTCACATCCGTCTGCAAGAGGCATCCATCACGCTGTCCAATAACCTTCTTCCCCTCCCAGCCGCCCACGCGCTTGTCGCCTCTTTTATCAGCTGATCCTCAGAGGAACCGGTTTGGCCGACCAGGTGGTTGCTGTTTTTACTACCAGTTCAGCCAAACCAGGAGTGATTTTCACCACTAGTTTGCCCGAACTGGACCAAACCAGTAGCATACCATCACTGGTTCATTCAACCGGCGGGACAACTGATTCAGCGCGCATACGCAGTGTTTTAAAAAGCCCATTTTCAGCTCTAATACTTACCTTCTACTGCAGCCCCTGTGAGTAAAACAGCAAGACAACTCGGCCGTGTGAATCAGCCGTGCTCCAACCTTGGCCACGTTTAAGACTTGTGGACCTGAACCCCCAGAATCCCTTGGCCAGCAAAGGAACTCTGGGAGTTGAAGTCCACAAGTCTTAAAAGTGGCCAAGGTTGGAGACCCCTGCTCTAAAAAACGAAATAAAACACAGGAAAGAGCAGGGGCCAAATGATCACCGGAACTACTGGTTCGCTCGAACCGGTCTGACCCGGTTGAATCCCAGCCCTGGACAAGCACCACCTTCCCTGCATGACGGTGGTGACATCAGTCGCCCTTGCCTCCTCCTCCTCCTCCTCCTCCCTCCACACACCCGGGGGGGACGGACCTCTTGGTCCATCATGAATCCCTCCCTCCCTCCCTCGGCAGGTGGGGATGACCGTCCATTGCAGGATCATGAAGATCGACATTGAGAAGTTCAGCGCCGACCTGACCTGCAGAACGTCGGACCTCATGGACAGGAGCAATGAGTGGAAGCTGCCCAAGGACGCCCACTACGACTTTGCAAATGAGGCCTCTGACCACAAGCAGGATGAAGAGCTGAAGAGGAAGCAGCAACGGACCAGTGAGTCCGGGGTGGGGGGTAGGGGGGCTGGCCCTCCACAACCTGGGGGGAGGAGGGAGGGAGGGCAGGTGGACCTCCCGCCGGGGAGCAGATGCCAATGGCGGCCTGGCCTCTCTTCTCCCCGCAGCGTACATCAAGCGGGTGATCGCCCACCCCTCCTTCCACAACATCAACTTCAAGCAGGCCGAGAAGATGATGGAGACCATGGACCAAGGCGACGTCATCATCCGGCCCAGCAGCAAAGGAGAGAATCACCTGACAGTCACCTGGAAGGTCTGCGACAACATCTACCAGCACGTGGACGTGCGGGAGGAGGGCAAGGAGAACGCCTTCAGCCTGGGCTCCACCCTCTGGATCAACACCGAAGTGAGTGGGGCTGAGCCCGCCTGGGGGAGGGTGGAGGGGTTGTCAGGTCCCCAGAGATAAGATAGAATAGAATCACAGAGTTGGAAGGGACCCTGGAGGTCTTCTAGTCCAACCCCCTGCTTAGGTAGGAAACCCTACACCCCTTCCGACAAACGGTTGTCCAATCTCTTCTTAAAAACTTCCAGCGTTGCAGCATTCACAGCTTCTGAAGGCAAGTTGTTCCTCTGATGAATTGTCCTCGCTGTCAGGAAATTCCTCCTTAGTTCTAAGCTGTTTCTCTCCTTGGTTACTTTTCATCTGTTGCTCCTTGTCCTGCTGCCCTCGGGCGCTTTGGAGAACCAGCTGATCCCCCTCCCCACCTCTTCTTTGTGGCAGCCCCTCCAATATGGGAAGACGGCGACCGTATCACCCCCGGTCCTCCTTTCCATAAGACAGGAGGCATCCTTCAGTCTCAAGGGACAGTCGTATCGTCCTCTGAAAAGAGGTCCCAAAACAGCATCCGGGGTGGCTAAAAAGGCCAACCTGAGGGTGGCAAATCCCTCCCACCCTGAGGACAGATACAGTCTCCACCCTGTCCAGCCCCCACCCCCCCCCGGATTTCGCTGGTTCCGGGACTTCATCAGAACAGACGTACCCAATGCCAGCTCCGTTCTTTATAGGTTTCATCCCTCTCAGGACGCTGCCATTCTGATGGGAGTGGGACCCAATGACATTTCATGACCTCTTCCTAGTTCTGGACTTTCCTTTGATGTTACCTCCCTTGGAACGAGGGGGGGGGGAGGGATGAGCCTGGGGCCACACCGGTCTTGTCTCCGATCACCTGCCAACCACTTCTTAACGCCTTCTTAGCTCGAAGTTCCCACCTCACACCTGGGGATTGGCTCGCTTCGGACTGGACGCAGGGGAGGGGTATCTCTAAGTGTTGTACCTGATGATTCTGGACTCTTCACAAATGGATCTTTTATGTGCACTGAGAGCATTTGCACCAAAGACAAATTCCTTGTGTGTCCAATCACACTTGGCCAATAAAAGAATTCTATTTTCTATTATTCTATTCTATTCTAATTCTATTCTATTCTAATTTCTATTCTATTTTGTTCTGTTCTGTTCTATCCTATCCTATCCTATCCTATGACTATTATTAAGTGTTGCACCTGATGATTCTTGACTCTTGATGAATGTCTCTTTTCTTTTATGTGCACTGAGAGCATTTGCACGAGATAAATTCCTTGTGTGTCCTTATCACACTTGGCCAATAAAGAATTCTATTTTCTATTCTATTCTATTTTTATTGTATCCTATATAGGACTATTATTAAGTGTTTGACCTGATGATTCTTGATTCTTGACTCTTGACAAATGTCTCTTTTCTTTTATGTGCACTGAGAGCATTTGCACCAAGACAAATTCCTTGTGGGTCCAATCACCCTTGGCCAATAAAAGAATTCCATTCTATCCTATTCTTATTCTTATTCTATCCTTTATTCTAATGTCTGCTCTATTCTATTCTATCGTTTCCGAGCGGGAACTTCAGATCCTGCCTGTTCTCCTCGCTATCACTTACCTCCCAAGAAAACTTCCTGTTGAGTTGCTGTCTGTTTCAAGGCTTCCGCTCCGTGGGGGTGGGAGGGGACAGGGGGAGGCAAGAGCTCGCAGGGTTCCTCCCCTCTGAGGCCTCCCCCCATTCTTCTTTCCTTCCCCAGGAGTTTGAGGACCTGGACGAGATCGTGGCCCGCTACGTCCAGCCCATGGCCTCCTTCGCCCGGGATTTGCTCAGCCACAAATACTACCAAGATTGCAGCGGAGGAGACCGGAAGGTGGGTGGGTGGGTGGGTGGGAAGGTGTGGGCTGGGCAGAATCCCTTCCCGACAAGCATTCCTCTTGGACGTATAATGTCGTTTTATTCAAAGTGAACTTAAAATAGAAACACTAAAAAAATAGATACATAAAAGAGAAATGAAGAAAGGAAAGAGACGGTGTATTAAACCAAAAAGTGCATTAGAAAAAAAACACAAACGCATCAACACACATTGTTTCCTCCAGTCACATACTCCCTCTGGGGGTGTCTGGATATCAACTATAAAACGTGTATACAAAATGACAGTGACGGTGAATTGCGTATCTCAGAGTCGGCTACGCCCAGGCTAATGCCGGAATGTTGACTTCCAATAAATCCTTTCTAGTTTTAGGAGTGCGGTTCGAGGCTCATGATTTAATTGGAATAACTGCCAGAATCCCGACACTGGGTAGTGTAATATATTCATCAGTCAGATCCTGGTGAATATATTACGATCCTGCCAGTCTCCCGCCCTTCTTACAAGGGGTCAGCTTGGCCAAAGCGGGCGAGCTGAGCTGCAGCTCTCTCCATCCAGGGCAGGTGGGATTAAAGGGCCTCAGCTGGTAACCTTTTAGGAGGTTTTGGTGGGTCGGAAGTGGAGCTCTCGGTTTCCTTCTGGGTTCGGGCTGTAGCAGATGACCTCAACTCTCCCCTTCTGGAGCTTCTTGGGGTGGAGGGCAGAGCTGGGTCTTCCCACCGCCCAGCTGGGCTGGCATCCAGTCCCAGACCTCAGTCTGGTGTTCCCTGCTGGGTCCACTTCTGTGGGCAGCAGCTGGCGTAACCCTCTTCCACCAAGAAACTTGGGAGTTTTGTGGGCCTTGCTGATGATGGTCATCGCCTTGGACACAGGAAGGAAATTCCGTGGGTCCTGAGGGTGACATCCACACACCCACACACCGGTTGTCAGGATTCCGGCAGTGACCCCCCATTTAAATCCTGAGTCTCGAGCCAAACTTCCAAAACTTCCAAAGGATTTATTGGGAGTTGACATGTCGGCATTGCCTGGGTGTAGCCGACTCTGAGACACATCATTCACTGTCACCCTTGACCCTAGTTCTCCCCCCCACACACCTCTTGGGTGTATCCTAATTCATATCCTCCAATGGGACACGTCCATAGCCCAGAGTCATCCATCAGGCTCTCCAGTTAGAATTTTGCGCACAGCAGAAACTTCAGTCGCCTAGTTACTATCTTTGAGAAAACATTTATGGAATGCACTTTTGATTTCCAAGCTGCCGCACTGCTCCCCCCCCTCCCTTTCTGTTATGGCCACTCCGAAAAGACCCCGGCGACATTTGATGAGTTGACGTTGGTCTTTTGCACGGGGCGCCCTGAGGGCTCCCAGGGAGGGCAGAGCCTCCTCGGTTCAGGGCAATGCCGACCACCGTCTCGTCTTCTCCTCAGAAACTGGAGGAGCTGCTGGTGAAAACCAAGAAGGAGAAGCCCACCTTCATCCCCTACTTCATCTGCTCCTGCAAGGACCTTCCGGGCAAGTTCCTGCTGGGCTACCAGCCGCGAGGGAAGCCAAGGTGGGCCTGGCCCCCCCCACCCCCACCCCCTCCGGGCCAGGCAGTCCGGCTCGGCCCCGTGGCCTTTTCAGTGGGGTCTCCGGGGCTGACCCCAGGGCCTCTTGCAGGCAGAGTGGAGGCCCTGCTGGTGAGGGAAGCCCCTTCCCCAGGCCCCCTTTCCCCCCTCCCCACCAAGGCTGGTCACAGGCCGACTTCCTCTCTCTCGGGAGCTGTGGGGCCACACCTGACACGTGGTATCCCATGCCTGCCCCCCACCCTCCAGTCTCTGCCTTTCTGGCTCCTGCTGCTTCTGGCAAGCCTGAATCAGAAGGGGGGCCAGGTGGGTGTCCCACTCTCCCCCCCCCCACAAGACTGGCCCGGCGGTCCGTGCTGGCCAGAGTTGCTACAAAATTCTCTTGCCACAGGATCGAGTATGTGACGGTGACGCCAGAGGGATTCCGCTATCGCAACCACGTCTTCCCCACCGTCAACGGCCTTTTCCGGTGGTTCAAGGATCACTACCAGGACCCTGTGCCAGGTAAGGCCCCGGTGCACTCGACTGCCCCCACCACCACCCAGGGTCCCCCACGCAAAGGCTGTGGCCCCTCTTGAGCGGCTGAATCCAAACTGGATGAAGGCCGGGCGGCCCCTTCCCTGCCTCTGCCTGGAGGGATGGTTTCATTTATTTGATTGATTGATTGATTGATTGACTGATTTCAATAGCTGTCCATCTCAGCAAACGACGCCTTTCCTGCCTTTGCCTGGAATTATGTTATTTTTTTTTCCATTTATGATTTGATTTGATTTGATTTGATTTCCTGCCCATCTCAACAACCAATTCCGGGCAGCTCACAATTCAAAAACATATAATATCCTTACAAAAGCATTTTAAAGCAGTAAAAGCAATAAAGATCATTTTTTTTAAAAAAAGTCATTAAAACGTCTAATTTGGGCCCCCGCGGAGCAAGTCCACAATATAGGCCAGGAATGGGGCCCTTGGGGCCTGTCCCACTCCAGGCTCCGAAGCACAGCCCGGCCTTTAAAGCTTTGTGGAAGGCTAACAGGGGGGCTGATGCTTCTCTGCTCTGGCCTTGAACAGGGCAGTGGGGGGGGGGGGCCTGGTCCCCCACCCAGGAGTTGTCCCTCTTGAAAGGGCCCGCCGGGGCCTCTGAGTTCCAGGGGCCACGGCTAAGACCAAGCAGCGTTCCAGAATTGGAGGGGTTTTCACGAAGATGATGGCGGCGATGTTATTCCTGGCCTGCCCAGAAGACTACAAAGCCCAGAGGCCTCATCCCTGGTGGTCCACTTCCTGCACAGCTGAGCGAGAAAACAGCCCCCCCCCTTCAAACCTGCCTGCAGCTCAGGGCCCCCCCCTCCCTTTCTCCCCTCGGGCCAGTCCAGCCAGAGAGAGAATCTCCACCAGCTTCCTGAAACTCCGCCCTGTTTCTCACCTGGCCGTTCCTCCCTCTCTTCTCCCCTCCCTGCCCAGGTGTCAGCCCCCCAGCACCGCACCCCCCTCCCACCGCCAGCAGCAGCCGCACTCTGCAGAGGCCCCCGTCGCCCCCCCTCCTCTTCAAGGAACCGGGGCCCCTAACCGGGGCCCCAACCAGTCAGCGACCGGCGATCGTGGAACAAATCCTACCGGGCCGCTGGTTTGGGTCGCCTCTTGTTTTTGACAGAGTGCTCCCGTGGCTTCTGGACGCCCTCCCAAATACCAAGCGCATAAAGAGGAAACGGGTGGGGCCACTGTCCTAACCGCCTTTCTCCCTCTGTCCCGGCAGACCTGACCCGAGCCGTCAACACCTTGCCGCAAAACATGACCTCTCAGATGTTCAGCGCCATCGCTGCCGTGACGGGGCAGGGGCAAAACGCCAACGCCACCCCTGCGCAGTGGGCTTCCAGTCAGTACGGCTATGGGGGCAGCGGCGGGGGCAGCAGCGCATATCACGTGAGTGGGCGGAAGGGCTCCGGGCCCCACCCGAGTCCCCCGGCAGTGCCCCACCTCAGCTGGGCAGCAGGACGAGTCTTCGTGTTCCTAGAGACCGTCTGTGGGAATCCTCCAGTCATCCGGGTCATGGTTGTCTCAAAGGTGCTTTTTTTTTTTTTTCAAGAGGCAGAGGCACTTCCTGTTTTTTTTCTTTGAAGACATTTCACTTCTCTCTCGAGAAGCTGCTTCTGCTCGGACCAGGTGGTGGGACTGAAGGGAAGGATTTATCCTCCTCGCAGACAAAGCTGGTCGTTTGCATCCTTTTAAGGAGCCGTTGAGGCCACCTGGAGGCTTCGGCTGTGTCCTCAGGGTCACCTGAGTAGTGAAAATGGATGTGGAGCCGCCTCGGAACGGCTGGAAGTTGTTGAAACTGTTGCCAACAGACCCAAGGAGGCTCCACCCCCATTTGCACGACTCCAAGTGGCCTCAAGGACCCCCTCAAAGGATGCAAATGACCAGCTGTCTGCAAGGAGGATAAATCCTCCCCTTCAGTCCCACCATCCACAGTCGGAGCGGAAGAAGCTTCTTGGAGGAGAAGCAAAACGCCTTCAAAGAAAAACTAGAAAGTCCAGTTGCCTCTTGTGGGGGGGAAAAAGCACCTTTGGGATCCCCAGAGACCCCTTGCCCAATCCTGCCTCACTCGGTGCCCGGCTGGGAAGAGCAGAGGGACTCAGGGCTGCCTCCGTCACCCGACTGCTTTGAACATGGGCAGGAGAGGAGGGGAGGGGTGCAGGGGTCTGTTTTCCTATGGGGGGGTGGAGAAGCCGCCAGGGAAGGAGCCTCCTGCAGGGAAGCATGGGCTGTGTTGGCAGCCGGAGGGGCTCAGCAGTCACCCGGCCAGCAGGAGCTGAGACAAGGCGGCATCCATGCTGGCCAATTTTGTGTTGAGTGCCAGGAATTCTCTGCCCGGCGTGGACTTGGCTTCACCGGAGACGGTCACTATTTCCCAGGGGAAACTCAGGGTCAAAGCTGTCCATGTACTGCTGCGTGATCAAGGAGTTTTCGTCGCGTCTTCGTAGCTGGTGTGCCATGGATGTGGTTTATAACAGAATAACAGAGTTGGAAAGGCACCTTGGAGGTCTTCTAGTCCAGCCCCCTGCTCAAGCAGGAGACCCCCCCATACCATTTCAGACAAGGGCTTGTCCAGCCTCTTCTTGAAAGTCTCCGGGGTTGGCGCCCCCACAGCAGCCAAAGGGGGGCAGGGGCTCACCAGTCACCCTGCCAGCAAGAGAGAGCCCAGAGAAGGCAATGCCCATGCTGCACAGCCAGCAGGCACTGGGCGTGCCTGAATGGGAGAGGGGGGAGGGGTCCTTCCTTGCTCACCAAAAACCCCGGGTGTGGCTGGGAAGGTCAGTCCCCAGCCCGGAGGGAGAATTGAGCATTCACACACAACACCCGGATGGATTCATCTGCACATTTGCACAAGAGATGGAACCTCAACTAGCTCTCTAGACTGGCTAGTCTGGAGAAAAGAAGGACCGGGGGGGGTGGGTGGGGGCCATGATAGCGGCATTCCGGTATTTGGGGGCTGCCACAAGGAAGAGGGGTGGGTCCAGCTGTTTTACAAAGCATCCGAAGGCCGGACAAGGGACAACGGATGGAAACTGACCAAGGAGAGAAGCAACCTGGAACGAAGGAGAAACCTAACAGTGAGAACAATGAACCACTGGAACGGCTTGCCACTAGAAGTTGTAAATGCTCCAACACTGGAGGCTTTTAAGAAGAGCTTAAAAGCTCTTCTTAAATGAAGCTATTGGCTTAATAGCCGCCACTCTAGCAAGGTTGAGGTTAGACTAAATGATACAATGAGGATCCTAAGTGGCTGCATAAAATGTACTCCAACTTGCTGGCTCCCCGTCCTGAGCCACGTTGCACCCCCAGCCCTATGAAGGCCGGAAGCCTCAGCGAAGGGAGGCTTGCAGCGAAGGCCACAAAACGAGAAGGCCACTCCTTCCTCTGCACACTGATCTTCCTCATCATTCAGTGGGCAGGCTTAAATCCAGGAAGCCCCCTCTGGCCCTCACTCAACGGCTGTGCAACAACTTCAACATCAACACACGGTGGAAAACCCAATGAGCTGCTCAACGTCCAGCTACAGGCAGCTACATAGATGACCCTCCACGCGACAGGTGCCAGGTTTTGACCTTCCTTGCCTGTATGGGTCAACTCTGAACAGCACCCAACCTGGGGTCTGTCAGGACTCCCTGTTTAAGTGGGGTCTTGTCTCTGCCCCTCCGTGTGACTGGGGTGCTCCTCAAAGAAAATACCCATCCCATTGTTCTGACCAAAAACTTCTGAGACCGTAATTACGCACACGCTTATTTTAAAAACAAGTCTTGTTTTATTGCAATGCTGGGAACTATTTTAATTCCCAGCTGGTAATGAATCTCAAACAGTTCCTCGAGATAAGCACCCACCTTTCTTCCCTGTGAAGTGCTGCCAAGAAGAGAAGGGTCGCATGAACTAGAAAAAAACAACCGAAATACACAGAGCTTCAAGGATGACTCGAAACCAATCGAACGACTTTGCTTCCTGCAAAGGTTTCTCTACCTTTGCCTGTCCTTTATCCCTTAGGGGAGGGGCAGTCACCTCCCAGCCTTCCTCCCAAGTCACCCCTTTTGTCTCAGCTGCTTTCACCTCCTAGCAGCTCTGCGCAGCCGCGCACTGGGAACAGGCTCCCCAGGGTCCTCTTCCTCGCGGCGGCCAGGCTCCAGAGGCAGCCCCCCACTCCCAGGTGGCCCCACCCCTGCATCGGACACGGGACTCTAGTCCAAGTCCTCTCCAGACTCCCGGATTGGTCGCCGTTCTTCCCCGCTGCCTGATTCCGCTGCCGGCTGCACCGGCTGCCGGCCAAGCACCACACCCCTGGTGTCCGAGTGTCCATCCAGAGCTTACGCCCAACGCCTGCTCTTTTCAACCTAGGCCACCCTGGCCTTGAATGGGTGGGTGGACGTGAACATTTGAAGCACTCTGGAGTCCAGGAATTTGACGTACGCTAAGTAAATCAACTGAAGAAGAGACGGGACGGCCCCTTGTCTGGAAGGGTACAGGTGGGCCTTGACTTACGAGTTCATTTAGTGACCATTCGAAGTTACAACAGCACCGACAGAAAGGACTCAGCGGCCCTTCTCCACACTTAACAATCCTTTTGCCGCCTCCCCAGAGTCACCTGATCCGCATTCAGCTGCTGACTCATATTTATGGCGGGGGGGGGTCCCTCGAATCCCCTTTTGGGACCTTCCGGCCAGGAAAATCTGCGGAGGAGGGGAGCCGGATTCGTTTCCCCCACCACGTTGCTCACTCGGCTGTTGCGGTGATTCGCTTAACAACTGGCGAGAAAAGTCATAAAAATGGGGCGAAAGAGACGCCTCGCTTAACAACAGAAACGTTGGGCTCCGTTGGGGGTTGCAAGTCGAGGATTGGGTTTCCTGCCTGAGCAAGTGGGGGGGGGGTTGAGTTCACCGCCACCATTGAACCCAGAAGTTTCCACGGCGGAGTAAGACGGCGAGTTGTGGTTAAGCAACTTGGCACCCCATTTTATGGCCGTTTCACTGGTGCCGCTAAACAGATCGCCGCAGTCAAGTGAACCCAGCTCCCCCATTGGATTCTCCTGTTGGATGGTCACAAAAGGGATCACTGCAAATGTCACAAGTGACAAGTCGGTTGCTGAGCGCCTGTATTTTGATCGCGGGGACGCTGCCACGGTTTGTAAGGGTGGAAAACGGTCGTTAGTCACTTCTTCCAGTGCCGTTGTGACTTTGAATGGTCACCAAACAAATGGTCGTAAGTCGAGGACTACCTGTATAGGAGGAGGTAAGGGTTTTTTTCTCCGCCGACGGTGCCCCTGACTTGTGACGTGTCTCTCTTTGGGCTTACAGGTCTTCACCACGCCCGCCCAGCAGCCGGTGGCCACCCCTCTGCTGACACCCAGCTACTCCTACACCACCCCCAGCCAGCCCATCACCACCCCCCAGTACCACCAGCTCCAGGCCAGCACCACCCCCCAGTCCACCCAGTCGCAGCCGCCGTCGCAGCCTTCCTCCAGCAACGCCGGGCAACGGCAGCCGCCAAAGTAAGCGGGGGGTTAGGGGGCAGGCTGGGGCTCCGGTTTTCCCAGGTGTTGCTCGGCAGGACCCCATGCAAGGCTCCCTCGTGCTGGCCGGCTGCCTCTCCAAGCAGCCCCCGGAGGCCAGCCCTGGCCGGGAGAACGGGGAGGGGGCAGCCGGGGGAGGGGAGGCGCCTCTCCTCCTGGGGGCTGGGAAAGGGGGTCCGTGGGTCACGTCCCATTTTAAGGAGAGTCTCAATCCTCCAGGTGGTTGGTGGTGGTTGGTTTTCTTGGGGGTTTTTATTTTGTTTTCTTTTGCTTCTCACCCAAGAAGCTTCTTTAGTTCTTCAGGGGGGAAGGGAGGATAGGTAGGAGAGAGAGAGAGAGAAGGAAGGAAAGGTAGGTAGGTAGGTAGATAGATAGATGATTGATAGAGATAGACATGGATAGATGGATGGATGGATGGATTGATAGATATAAATGGATAAATAGAAATAGAGATATAGATGGATAGATATAAAGAGAGAATGAGGGATCGATGGATGGGTAGGTAGGTAGGTAGATAGATACTCAGGCCAGATGGAGGGGAGATATGGAGATAGATATAGATATATAAATAGATAGATAGGTGGAAGGAAAGAAGGTAACAGGAAGGGAGGGAAGAGAAAGGACAGAAATGAAAGTGAAGCGGTAGAAAAAGAAAGGAAGAAAGAAAAAGAAAGATGCTCAGGCCAGATGTGTGGGAGATATAGACATACATACATACATACATACATACATACATACATACATACATATATGGATATGGATCTCTGGTTATTCGGGTTTTCTCCGCATAAGATTGGAAGTATCTAGGCAACGTTGCCTAGATACTTCCAATCTTATGCGGGAGAAAACCCGAATAACTAAAGATCCACATACAAATACCAGCGAGAACCTCAGAAAACATATGTGTGTGTGTGTGTGTGTGTGTGTTATATATACATATGTATATATTATATGTGTGTGTGTGTGTGTATATGAAAATCTACAAATATATATATATATATATATATGTGTGTATATATGTATACACACACACAGACACATAAATGGATGGGTGGGAAGGAAGGAAGGAAGGAACTCTTGAAGAACTGAAGCTTCTTGGATGAGAAGTGAAACCTTTTCAAGGGAAAAAAGACCGCCAGCCAGTCTTGTGGCTTTTTGGGAAAAACAGTTTGGGATCCCATTCTCAGGAACAAAGATTTCTTTTCTTTTACTGTTGTTGTTTTGAGGCGTTGATGGAGTCAGCTGAGGGGCTCAGGCTATCTTTAAAGTTATTTTAATCCCTTAACCGGATGCCTTTCCCTCACCACACCCTCGGACGGCCTTTGCTGCCTTGCTGGGTCTGCCCTGAATTTAGGAGCCGGGACCAGCAGCCCCCCACCACCTACAGGCGGCCCCCGTGCCCAGAAAGGGGAATCTCTCTAGGTCCCCGGTGCTCCCTGAGCTGGGCTGGTTTTTTGCAGGCGTTTCATGACCCAACTAGGGAACATCTTCAGTGCTAGCAGGGAGCGAGGCTTCCTTTCCGTTTAGGTCCTATTGGCTTATCCTGTCAGGGTTCATGAATGCCAGTTTTCTTCCTGTTTGTCTTACGTACCCAGTTTCCCCCAAAATAAGACCCTGTCTTACCATTTTTTGCCACCAAAAAAGGCACCAGGCCTTATTTTCAAGGTATGTCCTCCACTGACTAACCTCACTTGCGTGTGTCTAATATATCTATATATATATTTGCCACCAAAAAAAGGCACCAGGCCTTATTTTCGGAGGACGTAGCATCCACTGACTAACCTCACTTGTGCGTGTGTCGCCCCCGGCCTCCTTTGCGTTTTTCAGAGGCCTTCAGGAACTTCTTCCTCTGTGGCCAGCAAGGCTTCCTGGAGGCCTCTGCAGCCGGTAACAGAGCTCTGGATCGATCCTGAGCTTGGCTCTCCGCTCCAGGGGCCTTCAGGAAAGCCTGGCCAGCTGCAGAAGACACGTCCAGGGCCTGGCTACAACTGTCCAAAGGGAAATAGTAGGGTGGCTCCACCACCACCCATCCCCACCCGAGCTTCATTTCGACCTGTCCACTCTGCAGTGGGCGGGATTTTAATTAGGGCTTATATTGGGCACAGGTGTTAAAAATCAAGCTAGGGCTTACTTTCAGGGTAGGTGGTATTTTGAGAGAAATGGGGTAGTGGCCGTGGGTGCTAAGAGCAGGGGTGTCCAAGCTGCCCTGGTCTTCAAGTGCCCGAGGTTGGACAGCCCTGCCACCGGAATGGCCCACCCATAGGACGCAGCTGCAGGGACCCATGCCCCCCCCCCGCCTCCTCCTCCTCATCGCCGTCCCCCGTTTCCCCTGCAGGTCCACGTCCCACGCGCCCATCGACTGGGGCAAGATGGCCGAACAGTGGCTGCAGGAGAAGGAGGCCGAGCGCCGGAAGCAGAAGCAGCGGCTGACCCCTCGCCCCTCGCCCAGCCCCATGATCGAGAGCACGCCCATGTCCGTGGCCGGCGACGCCACCCCGCTCCTGGACGAGATGGACCGGTAGTCGCCCCGCAAGGAGCAGCGCCCGACGACGCCTCCGGGGCTCCGCCCCCCTCCCTCCTCTTGCTCAGCCACCTCACTCCGTCGTCTTTCATTCGCCTCGCCCCCGCCTGGCGGGAAAGAAAGTGCGCCGGGGACGCCCAGCAGCGCCCTCCGCAGGCACCGGAGACTCAAAAGAAGCCGCGGGATTGCCGCGGCTCTAGGACCCGTTGAGGCCTTTGGCTGTTGCTGCGTCCCCCGTGCCTGGTTTGTTTTTGGCCCTCCGGTCCCCCCTTTGCCAGGACCGGTGACGCCGAAGCAGAAGGGCCAGGCCAGGAGTGACAGGAGGAGGCCTGGCGTCAAACTCAAGAGACTGGACGTGCCTGTCCATCTCCTCTCCCTCCCTCCCTCCCTCCCTCTTTCTTTCTCCCCCTCTCTCCTCTCCTCTCTTTCGCTCTCGCTCCTCCTCCGTGCGCCAGTGGCCGTGTCGAAGTTGGGGCCGCTTTGCTGCCTGGGCCTCCGCCCTCCGCTGCTGGGGCGTCCCTCCTGGGGGGCTTCTGCGGGACCGTATTTATTCAGTTGTGCCGGTGAAAAAAGTTTTAAAAGGGAGGGGAAGGAAAAGCTTGCAAGCAGGAAACACACACACACCCCCGTCGATGATGGCCGCCTTTGTGAAGCAGGAACGGAGCCTCCGTGGCAGCGGCTGGAATGCCAAACAGCGTCCCCTCCCCATTCTCCCCTCCCCCCACATGTCCCCTCCCAACAGCAAAAGGAATAAATGGTGTTTCTACGGATTCCTCCTCTTCCTCCTCCTCCTCTTCCTCCTCTTCCTCCTCCTCCTAGCCGTAAAGAGGAGGAGCTGAGATGCCAGCCTGGCAGACTCGGCCTCCTCCAGCCAGCCGAGGGGCCCTTCGAGGGAGTCGGCTGTGGTAGGAGCAGCCGGTCTCCTGGGGGGAGCCGGGGGGGGGCTTCCTCTGGGCAGGGAGCTGTGCCCGTTGTGGGCAGGCTGTGGGCTCACTGGGGGGCTGGGCGTTTGGGGGGCTGGCAGAGGCCTGGGTGCTGCGGGGGCTTCTCGGTCCCTCCTTGCAGTGGGCTCCCGTCCAGGGCTCCCCTCCCTCCCTCCCCGATTGGCCCGAATCGCCCACCCGGTCTCCCCCTCGCACGGGGGGGCAGGCTCAAGGCCCACGGGGTGCCTAGATCTGGCCTGCAGAAGGGAGAGGAGAGGGAGAGAAGAAGAAGAAGAAGGGAAGGTGGGAAGAGAAGAAGGAAGGGAAAAGAAGGAAGGGGATGATAAGGAGAGTGGGGGGGCTCTGAGGAAGTCCTGCCTTAGCCTTTGGCCACCCCAGGTGCCCCCCACACACACACAAGTGGCATTGAGCTGGCCACATGCAACCCCCCGACCACAACCCCCAGCTCAAACCCCACCCGGATGCAGCCCTCAACGAAATCGAGTTGGACAGCCCTTCCCAAGGGCAGGAGGCAGGGAGGTGTGGCCGGCTGCTACGCCCCATGCACTGGTCTGGACTGGGAGCTGGTGGCTGGGGCCACGTTCCTCGGGGGGCAAGGCAGACGTAGCAGGGGCCAAGCAGGTGGTGTTGCGGGGGGGCAGATTCTGATTTCTCCTTGCAGCGAAGATGGGGAGTCGGGGACCCTTCCCTGCTGAGGGGAAAGACCAGCTCCCCCTCTTCCCCCCAGTCTTTTTCCTCCCTGGACGGCAGGTCCCGGGGGTGGGGGGAAAGGGTTCAGTAGGGCTGCTTCAACTCCAAAGATTCTCCTCTGCTTGTTTCACCTGCCAGGAAAAGGCAGTGGGGGAAACAGTGCATTCCTTGAATGCTTCCATGGCAGCCAAAGCTGTTGGCGCGCAAGATGATTACCGGGGAGCATGACTGATGCCTCTTGGCTATGGACGGGTCCCATTGGAGACTATACATCCAGGGGGTGGGGGAAGACCACGGTCAAGGGGGAAGTGAAGGATGGGTCTTAGAGTCGGCTGCACCCACGAAACACCAACGTGGCCACTTCTGATCAATCAATGTTCTTTTCTCGGAGATGTGGCTAAAGACTTGGGGTGGGTTTGTTGGCGTCCCGGCAGCCAGCTGATCCTAAAATGCTGCTGTTCCCCCCTGAGTGAAGCCCCCACCCCAACCCCTGGGGAGGAGCACAGCCGTGCCCACCCTCCCGACTTCCCAGGTCCCGGAGGGCGAGGGCTGGGACGGCCGCCTCCTGTGCCAGCGAGCTGGAGAGAGGCGGGGACTGTGGGGAGGGCCAGTAGCCATTTCCAGGGGGGGACAAAGCCTCCCCCAGCCGGTGGGGAGCCAAGGGGCTGGTTTCCTGGGGCTCAGACCCCCAAGTAGGTTGGGCAGAGGCCTGGCACACGGACCCGGAAGGCAGAGGGCAGAATTCAAGGTATTCCTGGCATCCCGCTTGCCGTGTCCTGATTTCACAACTCCTTGGTGTGTCCTCTCTGGCCAGCCCTCCCCCTCTTTCCCTCCCCCCAATTTTACTTCCGAGAATCTGGAGGCGGCCTTGGCTTTCGAAAGGCAACACATCAGCCCGGCCAGTCTAGCCGGAGTCAGCCGTGAACAAACATCTGGGGAGATGGGATTGGGAAAACAGTGGAACCAGAACCCCACTTGAGGGGAGGGGGGGGGCAGGGGGAAAGGGAGGACCCTAAAAGATGGAGACGAGCGGGGGGTGGGTGGGAGACCCCAGGGGGGTGAGTCCCTTCCCCCTCCCCCCCAAAAAAGGGTTTCTGGCAAGGTGGTGGGGTTAAAAGGGGCAGCTGCCTCCAAAGAAGCTAGGTGGGGGCTGACCCCCTCAAGACCTCCCCAAGCAACTCCCGGGCCTTATTATGGGGTCTGTCGGGAGCCAAGTAATGGAGGGGGGGGCGGTTTCCTGTGTCCCAGCTGGCCCACTGACCTCTCCAGGGGAGATGCCCCTCCCCCACCCCAGACCAAAAGGATTTTGGAAAACAGACGGGATGGAGGGCGCCAGTGCATAGTTAAATCCGCTTTTATTCCTTCTCCATCAAGGCCAACCAAGCAGGTCTGGCCTTTTGCATCGGGCCTCCTGCTCAAACGGGGTTGGACTAGAAGACCTCCAAGGTCCCTTCCGGCTCTCTTGTCTACAGAGATTCTCCAGGTCTCCCGGTCGTCCCAAAGGGGCTTTTCCCACAAGGCAACTTTTGGACTTTCTTGGCACTTTTTTTTCCCTCCCCTTGACAACATTTCACTTCTCAGCCAAGAAGCTTCCTCAGTTCGCGAATAAGCTTCTTCCTGAACCGAGGAAGCTTCTTGGCTGAGAAGCGAAATGTTGTCAAGGGGAGGGGAAAAAAAGTGCCAAGAAAGTCCAAACGTTGGGAAAAGCCCCTTTGGGACGGGAGTCTCTCTTCTTTCTGTCATTCCCATTTCAGTCGCAGGGCCCTTCTGCCCAAAAAATTTTTTTGGGGGGGGCTTTGCTCCTCCTTTACGCTGCCCCCCCTCCCTCCTCCAAGTCTCTGCCAGGCACGGAGAGCTTCTGACGTCGTGGCGAGCTTTCCTCTTCCTTCTGCAGCTTCCTCCTCCTCTTCCTCCTCCCCTCTTCCTCTTCCTCACCCCGGACGGGCCGGCGGTGGGGTGGCCCTTTGGCGGGACCGTCTGCATGCTCTCAGGCAGACCAGCAGCAGCAGCAGCAGCAGCATCCAGCTGGCTCCCCCCTCGGCCAGGCTCGTCACTCAAGATGGCATTGAAAGAGTCCCCCTGTCCCATGCGGGGGGCCTGGGCACCCCCTTCCCCAGTCCCTGCACAGCCGGCTGCTTGCGGGGGATCCCTCCCCAGTGGGGGCTGCTGGTGGGCGAGGGGGGTGCGCGCCTTGTCCCGGGGGCCTTTTTTCTTCCTTTGCTTCTTCGCCCCCTTCCCCTTCTGGCCTCGGCCTCCCGCCTTCCCTTGGCCCTTCCGGAGCCTTGGGGGCAAGGGGCTCGCCCTGGCCTGGCTGGGCTGCCAGGTGGGAGGAGGGGGAGAGGTCCCCCAGGGTCGGAAGGGGGTCTGGGGGGGCAGAATGGTGGTGGTGGTGGTGGAAGAGGCCGGTTGGGGCTGGCGGGTGGCGAGGACGTCGATGCGCTCTCCTCCGTAGTCAAACATCACCGGCTCCTTCAGAACCGCCACGGCCGTCCGGCTGTAGTTCCTGCACCTAGGAAGGAAACAGCCGGGTAGCGGTGGGGTCCTTTGCAAAGGGGGAGGAGGAGGGAAACGCAAGAGGGGGAGCCAGGATACAGGGGGGCTTTAAAGCGGGGGGGGGGGCGGGTCCAACCTTGCAACTTTCAGGCTTGTGCACTTCCAACTCCCAGAATTCCCCAGCCAGCAGAGCTCCTGTGACTCTGGGATTCTGGGAGTTGAAGTCTTCGAGTTGCCAAGATTGGACGCTGCTGCTTTAAAGCAACAGATCCGATTCCATTTCTTGTCCTTGGTTCCCTGCTGACCCACAGCACCGCCAATGCTGGGTCGGCCGCCCAGAACAGGGAGCCCTTGACTTACAACCACCTGTTCAGTGACTCGAGTTGCAACCGCACCGAAAAAAAGTGACTTAGCCCTGTTTTTCACGCTGAACAGCCGTCGTGACTCTTGAATTGGTCTCACAGTTGTGACCATCGTTGCAATGTCCTGGGGTGGGGGTGGAGGGGTTCCCGGGATCCCCTTCCGACAACCAAAGGAAGCCAGATCCACTTCACGACCGTGTGACTCACTTCACGACTGCAGCGACTCACTTAATGACCGTGGCAAGGACGGTCGTGAATGGGGCAAAACTCCCTTCACTTTCCTTAAGCGATGGAAAATTTGGTTGTGTAAGTCGAGGATCGCCTGGAGCCTTCCACACCCCCTTTTTAACAGCATAACCAAGTCAGAAGGGACCTTGGAGGTCATCCAGTCCAACCCCCCCTGCTTCCAAGGCAGGAAACCCAATCGCATTTCAGACAAAATGTCCGTGCTGGTGGCTAGGGGTGGGGCATTGGCTTCTGCAGAGGAGACCTGGGGTGGAGTGGGGGCCAAGGGGGGGCGGGAGACCCCCCACTCACCAGACATAGAGGTAAGTTTCCACGCAGGCTTCCTGGTAGACCAGCTCAAAACACGGCACCTGGATGATGTTGAAGAAGGCCTGTCCCACCACGCGGGAAGCGGTGTTGTTCACGGCGCTCAGACAGTCTTTCAGCCTGGAAGAGACCCGGCAGGAGGGGGGTGCATTGTGGGGGGTCTCCTCCTGGAACGGACTCGACACCCAGCATGCACTGCGGTGCCATTCCCACGCTCCCGAGGCCTTCCGCGAAAGCCTCCATTCAGACGACAGATTGGCAGGCGGGTTTCGGGGTGGGGGGAGGAGGGAGGGGATTGGTGCCTTCTTTTATTAGCCCAAAGAAGGCTGGCAAATTTGAGCGTTTACACCAAGGGTGTGGCCCTTTAAGGCTTGTGGACTCCAACTCCCAGAATTCCCCAGCCAGCAACGCTGGCTGGGGAATTCTGGGAGTTGAAGTCCGCAGGTCTTAAAAATGACCCAAGATGGATGCCCCTGGTTTTACTCTTTGCCATTGTTGGCCCCTCCCTTGAAGCAGGCCATTGCAACAGAGCTGAGCGTGGATGGGCTTCGGAGTCACCTCACCTGCCCTTTGATTGGTGGCCTTGGGAGCCAAGCCAGGGCCCTCCCAGGCATGCTACTGGGGGCTGGATGGGGGCCTGATTTACAAGGGGTGTGTGCGTGGGGGGGCGGGTGTTTGATATTTGCACCTGGCTATTCCAGGCCAAGGAGCACAGCTGACCTCAGAAACCCTCCAGGGACAGACATGTTCAGCCACCATTCACGGCTTATTGTGCAAGCCCTGTTTTGTCCAGGATCTCAACTCCATACTGCAAGCAAAGAGGGATGATTGAACAGGCCCCAAACCCACCCACCCCTAAAACCACCTTGGGGAAAAGACTTAGGGGGGCCCAACCTAGGATGAGCTCCCAAGGCATCCTGAATCCTGCTTGCAGGCTGACCAGGTTTGCTAAACCATAGTTGAGCTGAAGGGTGGGGGGGGCAAGAACTGGATCAGAGAGTTTGCCTGGTTCAAAGCCAACTTTTGGGTCCCCTCCATCCCTACCTCGTAGCCCCCAGCGATCATGGTTGATTCCCCCCCCCCTCCCCAAACCAACAGGATTGAATCTGGTTATTAGGATGGGAGGCCACAAGGAGATCCCAAGGGTATAGAATCTCCCGGGAAAAGCCCCTCTGTGGTTGAAAGGAAGAGCTGAAGTATGGTGGCCATGGTAACGGTGGGGATGCATCCAGGCATCTTCCCTTTAACCAAGAGGAGGGGAAGGGAGGAATGGAGAGGATTAAGAAGAGGAGAGGAGAGAGATAATAAAAGAATAGAGCTAAGAAAATAGAGGAGAGGAGAGGACAATTACGAGAGAAGAATAGAAATGAGAATATAAAATGAGAAGAGAATTAAGAGAGAATAGAATAAAAAAAGAAGAAAGAAGAGATGGAAGAATAGAATTAAGAAAAAATAAAGAAGAGAAGAAAAGAGAAGGATAGAACTGAGAAGATAATAAGAGAAGACAATTAAGAGAAATAGAGTAGAATTAAGAAAGATAATAGAAGAATAGAATTAAGAAGAAAATAGAGGAGAGGAGAATTAAGAGAGAAGAGAGAAAAATAGAAATAATATAAAACCAGAAGAGAATTAAGAAGAGAGAATAGAATAAACAATCAGAAAGAAGAGATAAAAGAATAGAATTAAGATGAAAATAAAGGAGGAGAGAAAAGAGAAGAACAGAATTGAGAAGATAATAAGAGGATTAAGAGAAATAGAGTAGAATTAAGAAAGATAATAAAAGAAAAGAATTAAGAAAATAGAATTGAGAAGATAATAAAATTTAGAATAGAATAATAATGAGATAGAATAGAATAGAATAGAATAGAATAGAATAAGGAATAAGAATTTAGAATTTAGAATAGAATGGAATAAGGAATAAGAATTAAGACTAGACTAGAATAGAATAGAATAAGGAAAAAAGAATAAAAAATAAAGAAATTGGAATAGAACGGAATACTGTACAATATGATAGAATGTTTTATTTGGCCAAGTGTGATTAGACACACAAGGAATTTGACTCTGGTGTAGAAACTCGCAGTGTACTTGCAAAACAACAGAGAAAACAGTGACACTAAAAGCGAGCAACCAGTAGAAGGGGGAACTAAGAGGTCATAAAAGAATAAATAATATCAACAGCTGTGTTTTTATGGTCTTTTTCATTGCAGAGGGGCGGGGGTGGGGGTTGCTGATTCCTTGGGGGGTCTCTCCTCCCTCCCTCTCCCTCCCCCGCGCTCACCTCCTGTCGCAGTCGCAGTGGCTGATGGTGTGCCAGCGAAGGTTACGGTGGCCGTACTTGTAGGTGAAGGGGTGGATGAGGTGCTGGCAATGGTCGTGTTCCCGGCAACACCTGTCCGTCTCCTGGTGTGCTCCTGCAAGGGGGGGGGGGCAGTGAGGGGGAGTGCTTAGATGGGGTGGGGAGCAGCCCCCCAGGCCTTTCCTCCTCCTGGCCACAATGCCCCTCCCCCAGGCAGCTCCGTTGCTGGCGATAAAAAAATTTATTTATCAAAATGTACAATGCAAAAACACAAAAACGAGGAGAATAATAGGAAAGTAGGAGAAGGGGAAGAAGAGGAAAGAATGCAGGATAAAAGGGAAAAGAAAAGAAGTGACTTCCGGCTCTTTTTGGCCCAAGAAGAATAAAATAATAAGGTGCAACCTCAACCTTTTACTTCTGCACAATATATACGTGGAGTCCTCCACTTATGGCAGTTCTCTTAATGTCCGAAGTTACAATGGCTCCAAAAACGTCCATTTTTCACACCATCGTAGCATTCCCCACGGTCATGTGTATTTACCTTTGAAGGCTTGGCAACTGACTCGTATTTACGATGGTTGCAGCAACCCCGGGGGGGGGGGCATGTCACGTGATCCCCTTTTGCAACCTTTTGACAAACAAGTCAAGGAAGGAAGCCAGATTCACTTAACAATTAGGTTACTAACTTAACAAGCGGTAATGATTCACTTAACAACGGTGGCAAGAAAGATCATGAAATGGGGCAAAATTTACTCAGCAAATGTCTCCCTTAGCAGCATCAATTTCAGACTCCACTGTGGGCATAAGTCGAGGACTCCAGGTCCTAGACATTTATGTAATAACCAAACCTACCTAAGCAGCAAAACCCAAAAATCAACGTTTAATTTTTTTTCCCCCTCCCATCTGGACCACAAAGTCCAGAAACGGTTTCCGGGTGAAACAAAATTCACGGTGTCCTTTTCTTAAATCCAAGCCGACAATTTTGCCACCTCTGAACAACTTCACCAACTCCAGCAGCCTTTCGCCCCTTGTGGGAGTCCGAGAATCCTTCCAGGTTTTGCGCATAGAGCATTTTCAACATCCAAAACTCCCGTTTTTTTTTCCTCTCAAGTTCCTTATCCACACAACACACACACACACACACACACACACACCCTTTTCCCCTTGTTATTAAGATTGTTGGCTGGACTTTATTTATTTTATTTTATTTATCAGGATTTGTCAAACAAAAACGAGAATAAGAGAATAAAAATACAAGGACAGGGACGACAGGCAGGTTAGTGCCCTGGTGTACGGCCCCACTACTAGCCCCTTAAGTATGAAGTAAGGTCCACGGAAGTCCATTTGGGACTGAAATTGGGAAAATCTGTCGTTGAAACAACCAGGTAGGGAATTCCAGATTTTGACAACTATTACAGAAACTGTATTTTTTTACTTTAGAGTTTAGAACGGAGTTTAGACTTTACAGCGCTGCGTGTTTGTGGGTATGTGTGGAGGACAGTAAAGGCAGCCTGTCGCCCCCCCAGAGCAGCCCCTGGCACTTTTTCTCCCCCTCCCCCTTGAAAAACCTGGCTTGTGTGACCTTGATTACAGAGAATCCGAGTTGGAAGGGACCTTCTAGGTCATCTAGTCCAACCCCCCTCCCACCGCCTCATTTCGCAGCAGAGCCCTTCGCTCTGGCCACAACTTCCCACGGTGATTTCCCGAGGGAACTCCCCGCCACAAGAGACCCCTTCGCCTACCCAGTTGCTCGTAATTCTCCGCCATGTCTCCGGCGCCGCACCAGAGGGTCCCCGGGTAGGTGAAGCCTCGCTTGGCCCGCCGACGACCCCCGGCCCAGCTCGCATCCCGCGGCCGCTCCGAGCCGCCCCGGCCGCGCAGCAGCGCCAAAGCCGCCGGGCCGGTTTCCGCGCAGAGCCGCCCGTCGCTGCCCCGGCTGTCCAGGGAGCAGGGAGGCAGGCCGGCTCCGGACACCGCCAGTAGCACCGCCGCCGCCGCCAGCACTGCCAAGCCCATGGTGCGCGGCGCCTGCTGCTGCTCCCTCCTGCCGGCCGCCGGACGACCCTCCTTCAGCACCACCGCGCATAGACAGCGACCGCGGCCCCGCCGCCTTTTGAGGCCCGCCGAGCGGTGGCCTGATTCCAGGGGGGCGGGGGGAGGAGCCGCTGCCGCCCCCCCCCTCCTCCCGTGGGGGGCTGTCCCAGCGCTGGGGGCTTGATGGGCGGCCTTGGTGGCGGCAGGGAACTTTCCCAAAGGTGGAACAGCCAGAGACTTTCCAGGAAAAAGTGGCTCAGGGAAGCCTCCAGGTGCAGCTGCAGTCTACCTGGAACGGCCAGCCAGCAGCCCACGAATCAGCTCAATGCATTCCCATCGTTTCAGGGCCCTTTCCGGGCTCCCGAAGGGGGAGAGCTTCCCTCCCACCGACCTGCCTGGCTTGGGAGAGGTGGGCGCCCCCCCCCCTCAAGGCACTCCGGGCCCATGTGGCTGCTGGCCAGTCCTAAAGCTGTCACAGTGTTTGATCAAACCAGCGTCATCTTTCGGGGGGAGTTTGGCAACGCCTGGACTTGGATCCAGCAAGGTCAGGAGTTGGCAAGGTCCAGATTTGCTAAGGACGGACAGATCTTTTAAGTCCCACAACTCTTCTTCCGACCTCCTGGCCTTCGTTGTAACCAGCCTTGGCACCATCGTGTCTTTGGCTTTGGGGGGGTGGCAAGGCGTTTCCAGCCATTTACACACTTCTAAACAACTGGCATCAGTTTGAAAGCTGTTGGAAACCCGTTGAACACTTTTGAAAACTTTCAAACACTTGTTGAACACTTTTCAAACAACTTGTATCAGTTTGAAAGCTGGTAAAAACTTTTTGAGAACTTTCCAAAACTGGTTGAAAACTTTTAAAACAACTTGTATCAAATTTAAAGCTGGTAAAAACTTTTTGAAAACTTTCCAAAACTGGTTGAAAACTTTCAAAAACTTTTTCAACAACTTTTTAAAAAGCAAATTCCCTTAGTTGGCCAACCAGAAAGTTTTTCACCTGTTGCAAAATTGGCACACGCACACATACACACACCACACACACACCCCAAAAATCCCTCCCCAGCTGAAACCTGACCTCAAATAGCCTCTTATGTAGCTATAAAACTCAGTCAAGGAGTCGGAGAAAGGGAGGGGCATTTTCCTCTCCTCCCCCCTCCCTGACCCCCCCACCCCCCCATAAATCCCCTTTTCTCCCTTCCCACCTGCACTACACAGAGAAGGAAAGGGCTAGTAAGGCTTCTGCCCGCTTTCCCTGCCTGACCGAGAGTTACCCCTTCCTCCCTCACCCCCCCCATCCCATCTCTTGAATTCATGCCTGGCTTCCAAGGCGGTGGGCTGAGGCCGGTTGCCACGGCAACCGCGGTGGGGTGATCTCGCTGGGCCCATAGGACGCAGCCTCCCATCAGAGAGATTTCTCCCCCAAGGGAGGGGGGGGTCCTTTTCTTTGCCGCAATGGAGTGCTTTGTCCCAGGATGGGGGGCCTGTCCGTCATCGTCCGTCCCCCGGGTTCTACGGGGGTGTCCCCCTCTTGCCCCGGAGACTGACAGCTGTCAGGGAAGATGGAGGATTTTTGTGGACCATCTGCAGGGGGGGCTTCGGGCGACGGATGCTGAAATATGCAGCCCTTGATGTAGATGAGCAGAGTTGGAAGGGACCTTGGAGGTTATCTAGTCCGAACGCCCCCCACCCAAGCAGGAAACCATTTCTGACAGATGGCAGTTCAGTCTACAGATGGCAGCCCCATTACTCCTTCACCCCCAAAAACCTGGGGCAGACACCTGAGCACCTCAACTGGCAGCTCTCAAGAGGAGAGGATTGGCAGGTGGGGGGTGGGAGACACTAGCCCAGGTGTGCATGGAGGGTGGGGGGGTCTGAGGAGCACCAAACCCATCACTTTCCTCCCCGGGTCAGATCCCAAAGAGGCCAGATGGATCCCTGGAGGAGGATTTTGGGGGTAAAAAATGGAAAAGCATTTAACAGATAATCCGATTTGGAAGGGACCTTGTAGGTCACCTAGTCCAACCCCCTGCCCAAGCAGGAGACCCTACACCATTTCTGACAGATTTGTCCAAGAATAGTCTAACGACCCCTGTCCTGGACAAGGGGGTTGGGCTAGATGACCTCCACCCTCCCTTCCAGCCCCATAGCAGTAGTTGGGAAGCTGCTCCAGGTGACCAAAGCCACGCTCGCTTTGTTCCTTTTGTCCAGGAAAAATGCAGAAAGGGAGCTGAGCTGGGGTTCGAATTCTGGGTGAGGGATGGGGACGATGGGAGCAGAGGTCCTGCTCATCCAGAACACATGGGATCTGGGAAAGGACGTTAATCGGCTCTATTGTGGTCCCTGCAGCTCCCCGGGGTTGCAAGGTTGGACTTTAAAGTAAGAGAGGAAGGAAACCAGATAACAGATAATCAGAGTTGGAAGGGACCTTGTAGGTCATCTAGTCCAACCCCCCGCCCAAGCAGGAGACCCTACACCATTTCTGACCAATGGCAGTCCAGTCTCTTCTTGAAAGTCTCAAGTGATTGTTCTCACGACTTCCGACTTCCGAAGGCAACTTCTATTCCACTGGCTGAATGTCCTCCCTGTCAGAAAATTCCCCCTTATTTCCAGGTTGAATCTCTCTTGGATCAGTTTCCATCCCTTGTTCCTTGTCTGGCCTCCAGGTGCTTTGGAGAATAGCTTGACCCCCTCCTCCTCTCTGGGGCAGCCCCTCAACCGACTCATTTGAGCTACGCTGGAGACCCTAGACCCATGATGGTGAACCTGTGGCACAATTGCCAGGGATGGCATGCAGAGCCCTCTGTGTGGGCATGTGCGCCATCATCTACTGGTCTTTATGGCGCTCCGGCATGTGCGCATCCCATTTTGGGCACTCGGTGCTGAAAAGGTTCGCCATCACTGCCCTAGACCATTCTGGACAAATGGCTGCCCAGTCTCTTCATAACCCCCCGCCACCCCCAGTGATGGGGCACCCACAACCTCTGGTGCCAAAACATCCAGAATTTAATCGTGCTTCCTGTCCGGAAGTTCCTCCTTAATTCCAGATTGCTTCTCTCCTTGGTTACTTTCCAGGTTTCTCATCCTGCCTTCGGGTGCTTTGCTTTGGAGAATAGCTTGCCCCACCCTCTTCTCTGGGGCAGCCCCCAGATACTGGAACACCCCTATCCTGCCCCTCCCCACCAGTCCTTTTTTCTCTAGACTGGCCAAACCCAAATCCTGCAGCTGTTTTTCGTATGCTTTGCTCTCCAGACCTTGTTGTGGTTTGCTGGCAGCAGGTGAGGACGGCTGAGGTCTCGGAGGGCGAGGACTCGGGTGGGGGGCCTGCGTGTGAGGCAGGGATGGGGCCAGGACCACCAGGGAGTGGAGTGCTGCCTTCGGAGCTTGTGGGGGCTGGCAGCAGTGAGGAAGAGGCCCCCGAGGAGCCTGTGCCCAGGGTGTGCATGCGTGCAGGGCTGCTCGAAGGAAAGAGCAGCTGCAGCAGCACGGGCGACTGGGGAGTAAGGCTGCAAGGTCATGGCCCCTCCTTCAAGAGATAAAAGCCAGCTGAGAAACTGGAGTTCTGTGCAGGAAGCAAAGAAGTTTTTGCACTCAAGCCTGGTGGACGTTCGGAGTAACTTGGTTGGTGTTTGGAGACTCTTTGTGTTTGAACTATTTCTTGGCAACTTTGTCAAGTGTTCTTGGCAGCCTTGCACCACCTTGGCAAGGCTCGTTCTTATCAGAGACGATGAGTTTGAAACAGCCTTTTAACCGTGTATTCACGGGATTTGCAGAGAAGCATTAAAAGGTTTTGCTGTTACCTCTGTTTGGTGTTTGCTTCCTTGGAAGAAGGTTTGGGTCAGAACAGGCCTTGGATCCTCTTAGTGGCTCTCCTTTGCACTTTTTCCAAAGTCTCAACATCTTTTTTGTAATGTGGGGGACCAAAACTGGATGTTGTCATCCTCACACACACACCCTCACCGCCACCAAACTGGGTCGCAGGCTGAAGTGCCCGATCAGTTGCTTTAGGGCAGTGATGGCGAACCTTTTCGGCACTGAATGCCCAAACCAGAAAACACACGCCAGAGCGGTGGAAACTCGGACCCTGTGGCCACGGAGAGGACTCTGCGTGCCACCTCTGGCACACAGCTTTGGGGTGTCAGCCCCCTTTTGCCAAGAGATGCCCGATAGAAGAGCCAAGGGCTGCAGCGGAAGCCAAGAGAGGCCCAGCTGGTACCAGTGATGGGATTGAAAATGTTTTACTACCGGTTCTGTTGGGCGTGGCTTGTTGGGCGTGGCAGGGGAAGGATATACTGCAAAATCCCCCTTCCCTCCCCACCCCACTAACCTGCTTTCCAGCTCTGTTCTCCTCTGCAGGGCAACCCAAGGAGACCCAACTGGGATTTGGGAGGCAGAGAATAGATGGGGGGGGGGGCAGTCAGGGGTGGGATTTGCCAGTTCTCCCAACTACTCAGAATGTCCACTGCCGGTTCTCCAGAACTGGTCAGAACCATCTGAATGCCACCTCTGCAGCTCACCCGGTCATTGCCCCTGGCTCAGCCCTAATGCAGGAGTCGGCAACCCATGGCTCCAGAGCCCCATGTGGCTCTTTGGGCCCTCCACTGCGTTTCCCTGTCCTGTCAGTGGCTGGCCCCGCCCCTCAACCCTCCCTTCCCCTCCCTCACCTGGCCTGAGAAGGTAAAAGGGCGACAATGGGGAAGTGGGTGGGGCTGATTACTGGGCCCTTCACTCTTGCTGGAGATTCTTCCGGCCCTTATTGGTAAGAATGAGTGACAAGGAGTTGGCCCACCCAGGTTTTGTGGTTCCCGGTGGGTTTTTGGGGGGGTTGGGGTGGGAAATGGGTCCAAATGGCTCTTTGGAGTGTTTAAGGTTGCCTGCCCGGCCTGGTGGGACGCAAAGGGGTCTCCCCATTACCTTTGGGAGGAAAAAGCTGTGTCCCCCCCATCCCAGGGGGCCCCAGTCTCTCCTTCCAGAGCCGCTGAGTTTCCAGGGGGAGGGGGCAGCCAAGTGGCGAGGGGCCCTATGCAGAGCTGGGCAGCCCCCACAGTGGCCCCTCCAGACTGGCTGGGGAGCCTCCCTCATGTTGCCCAGAGAACGGACCCCTCCCCTCCGCTTGTGGGGGGGGGGGAGTGGAGCCCAGGCTGGGTGGGCAACGGCGTCTTTATGCTGCCCTGGGAAGGAAGCCCCTGGCGGCGCATGGAAGACGGCCAGAGCTAAAGCGGAGGTGGCACGCGGGGAGGGGAGGGGAGGCAGGCCCCCCCTCCCCAGTCCTGCTGTGGGACACCAAGGAAGAGGGAAGGCTGTGAGATGGGGCTCAGAGAGGACATCCAGCCTTTCCCTTCCTCTTTCCTTCCCTCCCCTCCCCTCTCATTCAAGAAAGGCCCAGCCTGGAATGGAGGAGAAACTTCTGAATAGTGAGGACAACCAACCAGTGGAACTACTTGCCACCAGAAGTTGTGGGGGCTCCATCCCTGGAGGTGTTTGGGGAAAAGATGGCAAGGGTGTATATAGGGTCTCCTGCTTGAGCAGGGGGCTGGGCTAGATGACCTCGGAGGCCCCTTCCCCTGCTGTCATTCCCTCATTCCTTTCTTTCTCGCCTGCGCTGACCTCCCGCTCTTCCGCCTGGGGCAACTGAGTCAGCAGCCGCCGAGGGGGCGGCCGGCCCGGCCCCGAGTCCGCCTTCCCTCGGCTGGCAAGGACAGTGGGGAGCAGAGCGGGAACATCGCCGCACGTCGGGAGGAAGGACGGCGCTGCAGCCGCGCTTCCTCCGAGTAGGAGGAGGAGGCGGCCTTGGTCCTTATCTCCCCGCCCGATAGTGGGGCACGCAAGCCGGGAGGAGGAGGAGGAGGAGGGGGGTGTTTCCTAAGAGGGCACCCCGCATCGGGGGCTGGGAGGTCCCACCGGGTCACGGCCAAGGCGGGGGAGGGAGGGCAAGGAGGACGCCTGGCCGCCCACGGAAAACGCGGCTCCCGCGGCCTCTTCCAGCCTCCGATCTGGGTTGGGGGGGCGCCGCCTCGCTCGCGGGAGCTGCTCCAGCTGGCGCCCCTTCTCTTTTTGGGGGGGTTGAGGAAGAAGAGCCGCACCCCAAAGCCGCCGGGACGAGTCCTTTTCACGCTCCTTTCATCCGCTTTCCGAACTCCGAAACTCCCCTTTGGTCCGTGAGAACGCAGACAGAGGGATGAACAGAGTTGGAAGGGACCTTGGAGGTCATCTAGTCCAACCCCTCCCTCCCCAAAAGCAGGAGACCCTACACCATGGTTGACCGAGGGCAGTCCAGTCTCTTCTTGAAAGCCTCCAGGGGTGAAGCTCCCACCGCTTTAATTCATTCAGAACAGAGCTGGGAGGGGCCTTGGAGGTCATCTAGTCCAACCCCCTCCCCAAAAGCAGGAGACCCCTCCCCACGCCATTTCTGACACATAGTAGTGAAAGCCTCCAGGGATGAAGCTCCTGCCTTAAGACGAGAATTAACCAGCGAGACAGTTTTGTCTCCAGAAGTGGTGGATGCTCCATCCCTGGAGGCTTCCAAGGAGAGACGGGGCAGCCCCTTTGTCTCCAATAGTGTTCCTGCTTGAGCAGTGGGTTGGACTAGAAGACCTCCAAGGTCCCTTCCAACTCAGTTATTCTGTTAATTCACCAGTGGAACCGCTTGCCACCAGAGGGTGGGGGGCTCCATCCCTGGAGGTTTCAAGAAGAGACGGGGCAGCCCTTTGTCTCCAATAGTGTAGGGTTCCTGCTTGAGCAGGGGTTGGACTAGAAGACCTCCAAGGTCCCTTCCAACTCAGTTATTCTGTTAATTCACCAGTGGAACCGCTTGCCACCAGAGGGTGGGGGGCTCCATCCCTGGAGGTTTCCAAGGAGAGACGGGGCAGCCCCTTTGTCTCCAATAGTGTAGGGTTCCTGCTTGAGCAGGGGGTTGGACTAGAAGACCTCCAAGGTCCCTTCCAACTCAGTTATTCTGTTAATTCACCAGTGGAACCGCTTGCCACCAGAGGGTGTGGGGGGGGGGTCCATCCCTGGAGGTTTCCAAGGAGAGACAGGGCAGCCAGCACTGCAATAGGGGGTCCCCAGCACCTCTCTTCGGCTGAGGAGGGGTTGGGTGTCCCCCCCACCCCTGGTTCTCCGGCACACGAAGGGGGCACCTTGCTCTGAGCTATTTTGGCAAAGTCGCAGGCTGCCCAATTGAGAGCCAGTTCGCGTTTGTAGTTAAAGTCGTCGTGTTCCCCCCCCTCCCCGATGAGAAAGCAGGAGGTGGCGAGTTCTAGTCCTGCCTTAGGCATGATAGCCAGCTGGGTGACTTTGGGCCAGTCTGTCTGTCTCTCTCTCTCCCTCTCCCTCTCAGGCCAGCCCACTTCACACGGTTGTTGTTGCGGGAAAATAAGAGGAGGAAGGAGTGCTGGTTGTTTGCCAAGCTTGAGTTATTTGTAAAAATAATCAAATCAATCAATCAATCATTCAATAAACCAGCAGAGCAAGTCCCTTTGCTGATGGAGGCACTTTGGGGGCTCTGGAGACTTGATTTGGCTCTAGCTTGTTGTGCGAGCCAAAGCACCGAATTCACACATCAGGCTGAGCCACACACGCACCCCGATACCAAACAGCCGCCAGGTTTATTTTACACCATTCCTGGGTTTATTGCATTTACTGCTTTTCCTCTGGGAGTTGCAGGCAAAGTTAAAAGGAGGGAGGGGGAGTGATTTTCTTTGCCTAAATTGAATCATAGAATCACGGGGTTGGAAGGGACCTTGAGGGGTCATCTAGTCCAACCCCCTGCTCAAGGCAGAAGACCTTATGGCCATCCCGGTCAAATAGTTGGTCCAGCTTATTTCTGAAAATCCCTTTCGGGGGGCGGACTGTCCGCACCTCACCCTGGACCCTCTGAAACACAAGGGGTCCATCGTGGTCCCTTTATGACTGGTGGACTTCAAGGCCCAGAATCCCCCCAGCCAACCTCCTCCGTCCTGTCTTGGATGCTAGGAATTGGTTCCCCTCCCTCACCCGGGAACCCAGAGGCCACCCAGAGGAGAAGAAGAACTACAGCAGGGGCGGGATCCCAATTTTCTAACAACCTGTTCTGTGGGCGGTTTTTTTTTTTATTTGCAGCTCCCCCTTCGCATTTTTTTTTTTTTGGCCTCCTGGGGCTGGGGGCGTTTTTCTCCCAGGGAGCTTCCCTGGGGCCCAGGAGGTCAAAAACAGAGCGCAGGAGGGGTGCACAGGGGGGTCTCCTGGCCGAAGCAGTAAGACAGGGAGGGGATCCCAGCACAGCTGACCATCAGAACAGCTGGTCCTCCTCTCCTTCCTTCCTTCCTTCCTTCCTCTTGGGTGAAGCAGACAGCGAGGGGGATCCCAGCACAGCTGATCATCCTCTCCTTCCTCCCTTCTTCCTCTCCTTCCTCTCCTTCCTTCCTTCCTTCCTTCCTTCCTTCCTTCCTTCCTTCCTTCCTTCCTTCCTTCCTTCCTTCCTTCCTTCTTTCCTTCCTTCCTTCCTTCCTCCCTTCTTCCTCTCCTTCCTTCCTTCCTTCCTTCCTTCCTTCCTTCCTTCCTTCTTTCCTTCCTTCCTCCTCCTCTCCTTCCTTCCTTCCTTCCTCTCCTTCCTCTCCTTCCTTCCTTCCTCCTCCTCTCCTTCTTTCCTTCCTTCCTTCCTTCCTCCCTTTTCCTCTCCTTCCTCTCCTTCCTTCCTTCCTTCCTTCCTTCCTTCCTTCCTTCCTTCCTTCTTTCCTTCCTTCCTCCTCCTCTCCTTCCTTCCTTCCTTCCTCTCCTTCCTTCCTTCCTTCCTCCCTTCTTCCTCTCCTTCCTCTCCTTCCTTCCTTCCTTCTTTCCTTCCTTCCTTCCTTCCTCCTTCTTCCTCTCCTTCCTTCCTTCCTTCCTTCCTTCCTTCCTTCCTTCCTTCCTTCTTTCCTTCCTTCCTTCCTTCCTCCCTTCTTCCTCTCCTTCTCTCCTTCCTTCCTTCCTTCCTTCCTTCCTTCTTTCCTTCCTTCCTCCTCCTCTCCTTCCTTCCTTCCTTCCTCCTCTCCTTCGTTCCTTCCTTCCTTCCTTCCTTCATTCCTTCCTCCTCTCCCTCCTCCCTCCTCTCCTTCCTTCCTTCCTTCCTCTTGGGTGAAGCAGTAAGACAGCGAGGGGGATCCTGGCACAACTGATCATCCTCTCCTTCCTCCC